>NW_026057588.1:712260-727688 GCF_023721935.1 Panthera uncia | reverse complement strand
TCTAGGGCACAGTGGTAATAGGGATCGAGTACACTAAGGGTCATCCCCCTTTGATTTGGCTTGAAGAAATACAGGAAATTATTCTAGGGAGATCTTTGTCTGCCTTCAGAAACCCGTCTTTGAGATTGTTGACTAAACTAATGTTCATACAACAGTATTCATTCCATGTGTATGCCCTTGTTCCTCCTCAAGTTAGTGTTGTTAGTCTTATACCTGCAATTTGTGGGACTATTTAATCAGTGAATGAATGTTGTCTCATACATTTTACAAGATTTCCTTCCTGAGCGTTAAGGGTTATGGGTAAGCACGCCTTTTCCCAAAACCTATATAACCTCTAAAATGGGGTGAGTAAAATCATAGTTACTGTTTCTGCATGAGTTTTGCTTGACATTATAACACATTATTAATAAATGCTTTTCTTGGGGCTCCTGGGTGGCCCACTTGGTTAAGCTTCTGACTCTTGGTTTCAACTCAGGTCATGATCTCACAGTTCCCTAGATCAAGCCCTGCATTGGGCTCTGCACTGACAGTATGGAGCCTGCTTAGAATTCTCTCTCACTCTCTTTATCTGCCCCTCCTCTCCTTAAGCTCTCTCTCTCTCTCTCTTTCAAAATAAATCAATAAACATTAAAATAATAAATACTTTTCTCTTTTGAATGAATTTGGATTTTAAAATTGGGAATATTGGATATCTTGAGAATATAGTTTTGTTATGAAATGACTGTTAATTCCAGAATTATAAAAATTTCGTCCATAAAGTCATATAAGATATCATCCTTTTCTATAGTATGTTTTAATTTGTCTAAAGATAACTTGTTGGGTTTTATATGAATTTGATATATTGTTTAATTTCAGTTCAAATGTTTTATTTTAGTCATTTCTGTGTATAGATCCACCGTGTCACTCTGAGTATACTGAACTAATAGTTAAATATCTAATTTTACTTTATAGCAACATGACCAATTTCTTTCATGTACTTCTTCATCACTGTTACTTATGGCATAGATCTCCACAAAATTTTTAAGGTTCTGGAAATTCCATTTTTCAGTTAACCCATGAGTACTATTTTGTTTCTCATCTTCTATTTAACCTGAACTCTAAGGTTCACGGTGTTCTTGTTGACCCACATACCGCTGTCCTGTTGTTCTGCCACCATTATTGTTTCCTGTATTGTTGGTACCTCTGCACAGCCAACCTCTTCCATTGATCTTCTGGAACTGGCAAATATTGTTTCTGCCCTTAACTGCTACTGGTAATACCACCTTCATTAGAAGTTATTCCTTGTTGTTTTGGTCATATGACCCTTAAGGTTATCTATAGTCTCCTGATAATTTTGTGAAGTCAGGGTTTATTAATTTTGGGCAAGTGCACGTTATTTTTATTCATTCATGATAATTATATGTTTTTTAATACATTTGGTGATAGCATCCCTCACCTCATCGATGTTTCATGGCGATAGATCCAGTGATAGAACTGCAGAGTATGAGAGGAAGCTAGCCTAGGAGACACTATTATTTTTACATTATATAGATAGACTTAGTTTCAAATTTTTTAATCTCTTGTGAAATTAATAACTTCAGTTCTTAGCTAGTTTAAAAAGAACTTCTAATTAAAGTAGAATTCACATAACATAAAGTTAGCCATTTTCAAGTGAGCAGTTTGCGTATTTACAGGTTGTTCAACTATCATCTTTGCCTAGTTGCACATTTCCATCACTCCAGTTTACCCATTAGGCAGTTTTTCCCCAATTTCCTCTGTCCCCAGTCCCTGAAACATCAGTCTGCATTCTGTCTCTGTTTAATCTGTTTGTAGTTTTTCTTTTTCTATTTTGTCTGGACTCTTCACAGCCCTTTGCAATTCTGTATGTATTTAAAATTTTTTTAATGTTTGTTTTTTTTTTGAGAGAGCAGGAGCAGGGGAGGGGTCAGGGGGAGGGGAGGGGGAAGAGGATCCAAAGCAGGCTCCACATTGACAGCAGCGAGTCCCAGCGTGGGGCTCAAATTCACAAACAGCGAGATCATGACCTGAGCTGAAGTCGGACGCTTAACCGACTGAGCCGCCCAAGCGCCCCATGTTTTCCACTTATTTAAAAATGGTTTTTGGAGTTTTGACATGTCTGTGTAGGATCTCCAGATCACTTTGGTCAATATTACTTTTTTTTTTTTTTTTTTTTTTTAAAGTAGGCTTCATGCCCGGTGTGGAGACCAATACAGGCTTGAACCCACGACCCTGAGATCAAGACCTGAGCTGAGAACAAGGTCATTTAACTGACTGAGCTACCCAGGGCCCTCATATTGCCATCTTGAAAAATATGAAATCTTCCAATCCATAATTATGTATTGTCTTTCTCTTTATTGATGTGTTTAATTTCTCTGAGCAGCATTTTACAGTTTTCAGCCTATAGGTCTTTCACCTCCTTGGTTAAAATTTATTTCACAGTATTTTATTCTTTGGATGGTACTTTATACTTGATACCATGTTTAAAATTTCCTTTTCAGATTGTTCATTATAGTGTGTAAAACACAAGTGAATTTTGGTACCGTATCCTGCAACTTTCCTGACATCTTTTTAAACATTAGCAGGTTGTATGTGTGTTGGGGGGGTATGTCAGTGTGGAGCCCACTTTGGATCCTCTTTCTCCCTCTCTCTTTCTGCCCCTCCTCTGGTCCTGCTCTGTCTCTCAAAAGTAAACAAATGTAAAAAAAAATTTTTTTAAAGAAAGTGCAAAACATGACTCAAAACATACAGAACTACAAAGGGCTGTGAAGAGTCCAGACAAAATAGAAAAAGAAAATCTATAGAACAGATATATTTTTATATATTTACATATATGTATATTATATATATTTATTTATCTGTGTCATTTTCACACAGAGATAATTTTCCTTTTTCTCTTCCATTATCTATGCTTGTTTTCCTTTTTTCTTGTTTTATTGCTCTGGTTAGAACTTGCAGAATAGTGTTAGATACCAGCAGTGAAAGTGGATATTCATGTCTTATTTCTTATCTCAGGGGGAAGTTTTTTACTGTTTCTTAGAGGATATTAGCTGTAGTTTTTCATAAATAATCTTTAAAGGTTGAGGAAAGTCACTTCTGAGTATGCTGAGTGTTTTGTCATTTAAGAGTTCTAGAATTTTTCAGATATTTTGCATACAATGAGATCATTAGGTTTTGTTTTTCTTTTTGTCTTCCTAATATTAATGTGGATTGTAACGTTGATAGATGTTTATATGTTGAACTTTCTACCACTGAATTCTTGGAATAAGTCCCTTTTACTTATGTTGTGTGATTTTAATATGCTTTCTATTTAGTTGGCTGGCATTTTGCTGAAGACTTTTACATCTTTATTAATAAGGGTATTGTTCTGTAGTTTTCTTGTGATGTCTTTGGTTTGGAATCAGAATAATGTTTGCCTCAGAATAAACTAAGAAGTGCCATTGTTTATTCCTTGTAGTGTTATTTTAGTTATAAGGAACTTCCTCACCTTTTGTTTCTCTAGTAAGCCTTAATTTCTCCCTTATTTTCAAAGGACAGGGTTTCTGGAGATTGAATTGATTGCCAGGTTTTTGTTTTTGTTTTGTCAACACTTTAAATATGTTACCCCATGGTCTTTTGCTTCATGGTTTGGCTGAACATTCAGCTCTGAAAGTTATTGTGTGTGCTTTCTACATGACGCTTCTCACTTCTTGCTTTCAAGATTCTCTTTTTACCTCTGTCTTTCCACATAGTGATCATGACTTGTTGCAGTGTACATCTCTGAATTTTTCTTAATTGTGTGTTCATTGAGTACTTAGATTTGTAGATTCATGTCTTTTAACAGTTACAGAATTGTCTATCATATTTTCTCCATATTCCTTTGCCTCCTTCCCTTTCTTTGTGGGACTCTCATTGTTCATATATTGTTCCCCATGATGTTGTCTGCTAGGACTATTAGACTCTGTTCATTTGTATTCATTCTTTGTGCTGCTCAGACAAGGTGATTTCAAATGACTTCCCTACTAGTTTGCTGAATCTTATTTCTACCTCATGAAATCTGTTATTGAACTTCTCTGTGAAGTTTTTCATTTTGTGTATTTTACATTTTGAGTATTTTACATTTAAACTTGAGAAAGTGTTTTGTTTCATCTTCCACGTTCTATCTCTTTATTGATATTCTCTGTTTATTTAAACACAATTTTTCTGATTTCTTTTTAATTCTTTGCCCATCATTTCCTTTAGCTTAAATAGTTGATTTAAAGTGTTTGTTTAATAATTCCAAAGTTTGGGCTTTGTTAGGGTCAAGATTTGTTATTATTTATTTTTCTGTATGGGTCGCACTTCATTGTTGTGTTGCCTCCTTTGTACCTTCTTATTAAAAAATGGGACATTATTAGGGCACCTGGGTTGTTCAGTTGGTTGAGTGACCGACTTTGGCTCATGTCATGATCTCATGGTTTGTGAGTTTGAGCCCTGTGTTGGGCTCTGTGCTGACAGCTCAGAGTCTGGAGCCTGCTTCTGATTCTGTGTCTCCCTCTCTCTCTCTCCCCCTCTCATGCTCTGTCTCTCTCTGTCTCAGAAACAAACATTAAAAAAAATTTTTAAAAACGGGACATTATGAATATGAACATGCTGATACTTTGGAAATCATAATATTCTCCCTTCCTAGGGTTTTTTATGTCTCTTGTGATTGCTGTTGTGTGTTTGTTTCTCTCAACAAATTTTGTGTGGCATATTTTCTTTGATACAGGTAGCCACTGAAGTCTTTGGTTCGCTTATTGGTCAGCTAGTGATTCAACAGATTTCCTGGAACAGCTGGAACCAAACACAAAACAAACCAACTTTCCATACTTTGTAGATGAGTGTGTGTGTGTTGGGGAGTGCATGAAACACACAGTATAGAAGTTTACAGTGGTGCCTTCCCTTCACTTCTGCTTGCTCAGAATCTGATGGTCAGCAGGAGGTAAAAGCTTGGGGGTTTCTCAAGTCTTCTCATGAGCCTGGTCCTGGACATACCTGTATCCTTCTAGAGTCCCTGGAGTATGTAGGGGGACTTCAGAGCCTTATTCCCCACTGCACCTCACTCCCCAAGGTTTTTCTTAGGGTTTTGGTTTGTCCAGTATTTGCCCCAATTGTTATCCCTTTCCCTAGATGGCAGTGGCTACTACATTTACCTTTAAATATTTGTGACAAATGGCCCCTAGTTATCACTTCCACCTAGATAGAGATGTGAGGTAGGCCAAAGAAGGGTAGACACTTTAAGCCAGTCCCTCAGGGAGCCAGCAGACAGATTGAAACAAACAAATGACTAGTCACAATTCTTTAAAGGCTCCCATCTTCAAGGCCACTTCCTAGCTGGGGTGCAGAGCACAGAGTCACAGCAAGTTAAACCAAATACCTTTTTCTTGATTAAGAGTGTATCTGGTGCCTAGAATCCTGTGACTAATTTCTAGAGGTCTTATAAATTTCATTCTGACAATTTTTGCTAGTTTATCTCCTGCTTTGTAAAAAGAGGTACACTTGGAGTTCCCTTCTTGCCATTTTGATGTCACAGTTCCTCATTGTTAATTTCTGTAATATGACTTATTTATCAGAACTTCTATTTCAAAATATTCATGTTTTCCATTTATGATATTATGTGCTTCTGAAATACAACCTCTTTTTTTCTTATGGGTGAGTTCTTTAGAATTCTGAAGTCCATATATTTTTAATAAATGAACATACTTATTAATTAGTGCTGGATTTGCCTTGGGTTACTAAAATCTTTATTATTTTTTATTTTGATTAACACTTTTTATGTATATTACAGTATATAACCTCAGTGCACTGACTATTAACATTGCAGAATGCCTGTTTGCATGGATATATTTTTGAAGAAGTATTTCAGGAGAATATTTTACTATCTTCAAAATGTGGTCTTAATATTGTGTACAAAATAAGTATTCAGTTAGCTTTAATATTTATATTTTTTACAAATATGATTCACCTTTATCCCTCTTGTGAGGTTCTGTAAACTTTGGGGTGCCTGTGGAAAATTCTATTATTTCAAGGTAGTTGGAACTTTTTTTTTTTTAATGTTTATTTTTGAGAGAGACACAGTACAAGTGGGGGAGGGGCAGAGAGAGAGGGAGACACAGAATCCCCAGCAGGCTCCAGGCTCCATGCTGTCAGGAAAGAACCTGACACAGGGCTCAAGCTCACGAACCATGAGATCGTGACCTGAGCTGAAGTTGGCCACCTTACTGACTGAGTCACCGAGGCGCCCCAGGGCAGTTGGAACTTTTGACCACAGAGCTTTTGAACATAGATTTCCCTGAAAATAATTTAAACCATATGTCATCCTTTCTTTACTGAAGAATTTTATGTCTTTTCTGTGTTTATACATTTGCACGCCATGGTTGAGAAACTTGATAACCCTTGTCAGTTATGAGTTTTACTTTTGGTGTAATACGTTTCAATGTAAATACCCATCTTCAACTCTGGTTAATAAGATGCCTACGATTATTTATATCTTACAGATAAGGCTACTAGATGTGTGGGCAAAGAATTACCACCAAAAGACTACATTAATAATGGAGAATTACTGCAAACGTTGACTTTTGAAAGAGACCTAAGTCATGACTTTGATGACTTTGATTTGAAGAAAGACCAGCAAGATGTGAACAAACTTGAGACTCCGTGGATTTATGAAGAAAAATATTATGAAGGAATAACTACATCCCATTATAAAAATCTCACCTGTAGAGAAGACCAACAACATCCTAAATTCTGGAATAATTTCCCTGTAAAGCACAGTGTTTCCATAAGAAGAAGTACATCTCCATATTATAAACATGATATGACAAACAAGGAACTAAACTACATGGTAGGCCATTCAGGAAACAAGTATATGAACTGCTTGGGCAATAAGCTTGGAGTAAGCTTTCATTCACATCTGGCTGAACTGCAGAGATTTCAAACCCAAGAGGAAATTTTTCAAAGTAATCAAATTGAGAAGTCTACCAAAACGTCCTCAGTTTCACCACCTCAAAGAATTGCTTCTAGTGTCACAACCAACATTGTTAATAAATATGGGAAGGTTCTTATGCATCCTTCATTACTGACACAATATGAGAAGACCCCCAGTAGAGAAAAACCTTACAAATGCAATGAGTGTGGGAAGGCTTTTAGCCATTGTTCGACCTTAGCTAATCATCAAAGAATTCATTCTGAGCAAAGACCTTACAAATGTAACGAGTGTGGCAAAGCCTTTAACAGGTTCTCGAACCTCACAAGGCATCAGAGAATTCATACTGGAGAGAAACCATATAAATGTAATGTATGTGGTAAGCATTTTATGATACGTTCCCACCTTTGGGGCCATGAACGAATTCATATGGAGAGAAGCCTTACAAATGCAATGTGTGTGGCAAAGCCTTTTCTGAGTGTTCAAATCTTGCTCAACATAAGAGAATCCATTCTGGAGAAAAACCTTACAAATGTAATCAGTGTGGTAAGGATTTTACCACCTGTTCACACCTTTGGAATCATGAGAGAATTCATACTGGAGAGAAACCTTACAAATGTAATGAGTGTGGAAAGGCCTTCACTGGGAGTTCAAACCTTACACAGCATAAGAGAATTCATGCTGGAGAGAAACCGTACAAATGTAATGTATGTGGCAAGGCCTTTAGTCAGAATTCAAGCCTTACAGTTCACCAAAGAATTCATACTGGAGAGAAACCTTACAAATGTCATGAATGTGGCAAATCCTTTAAGCAGTATTCAAGCCTCAGTAGACATCAGAATATACATACAGTGAAGGTATAGAAGGTGTGTTAAGACTTTTATTAAATGTTCTCACCTTTGGAGTCATAGGGGAATGAATACTGTGAAGAAACTTTACAAAAGAATGTAGCACGGCCCTCATGCCATGACTTGATCTCAGGATTCACAAGATTTCATGTTGGAAAAAACCCTACAAATATAATTAGGTGGTACATTGCTTAAGCAGGTTCTACAATGTACTGTGCATTAGAGAATTCCTAATAGTGAGAACTTAGTCTAGTTCTTGAAGGTTAATCAAATCAAATGTTACACTCTGCAGGTAAATTAAAAGTCAAAATGCTTTAAAATTCATGAGATGATGGGTGTCAAAGGAGCAGGGACATCTGTGGAAACCCCTTAAGTTTATACAATCTTTTTATTCTTTTGGATTTCTTTTTTTTTGTTTTTAAAAATATTTATTATTTATTTTTGAGAGCTACAGAATGGGGTTGGGGGCAGAGAGAGAGGGAGACACAGAATCTGAGGTAGACTCTAGGCTCTAAGCTGTCAGCACAGAGCCCGATGTGAGGCTCAAACTCACGAACTGTGAGATTGTGACCTCAGCAGGATACTCAACTGACTGAGCCACCCAGGCGCCCCTGTTCTTTTAGATTTCTTAATGAGGTTACTTTATTACTGACTTTGAACCTGTGGTTGAAAATATATTATTGACATTATGTCTTCATCACAGACGTTTCACATATTGCCCTAACAGTGCCCGTGATGGAACCTTTTGTTTTGGTCCTAATGTAAATGGGTTTTGTTTTTAATTTTCAATTCACATGTTCATTTCTGGTATCTCCGAAGGCAGTTAACTTTTGTACCTTAACCTTGTAGCCTGCAGCCTTGGTGTAAATGGTATTTTATCTACCATACTTTGGGACATTGTATGAAATAGTTCAATGCTTTGGTGACAGGTGCCACTCTGTTTTCTTCCCAGTATAAAAGAACTCTCTGTTATCATACTATTATCAAGTGAATCTTGCAGTCATTAAGTCCAACTTGGTCATGAGGCAGGTTCCTATGGTACTCTGTTGCAATCAGAGTATCTATAGTTTATTAAGATCTCAGAAGCTTTATGCCTAATTTTTATTAGCATATAAAATAAATCTTTGCACAGAATGGAAATGGAAACTGGTCATAGCCAGTATTATAAATAATATACCAGTAATCTAAAATATGAGAACAAGTTATGAAAACACCTAAATGTAAATCTAGATTACTGGAAGAACATTGCCATCCAGCTTTTTCAGTGTATCATGATGGCTAAATCCTGTGATTTGTTACCACCGCCCATAAGTTCAAGTCTTCAGTCTGCTGCTAAACAAGGCATGAAGTTAGTGAAATCACTCAACCCTATGTGCCTTAATTCTTAAGGATGTGTTTGTGAGAGGAACAGACACAACAGCCATATCAAAGATGCAGGGACCTTCAGTGCCATTCAGAGATACATACTTTAAAGTTCCTGACCAATTTATTATTATTGTACTAGTCTAAATTTTTAATATGACTTTATTATTATTATTATTTTTATCTGGAGGAAAAGCTCCTACAGTTAGCAGCACTGCTCACTTTCAGGAAACTTCCCCTAGCTCTCTCTGAGCTAGAGATGGGTCCACACATCCAGACTCTCCCTTTCTCACAATGGGACTCTGAGAGCACATCTACAGCCACCACCACCCCCCAGTCGTCCCCCCCCCCCGCCCCGGCCGGTGTGCACCTCAGTGGCTACTCGGATCCTGGAGAACTTGCGGGTAGCCACAGAAGCCTCCTGGGAATTGGGGACTTGGCTGACCAGGATAGCCAGTGTGGATTGGGTCCCAGGGAGAATGCGGGGCTGGTGCATCTGCCCCCCCCATCCAACATCCCTGCAGGCCCTGAGGACTGAAGCTTGGAACATTAGGAAAGCTGGCCTGTTTCCTGAGCAATTTAGCTGGACTTTTCAGAAAAAGGCAGAGCGGGGAGGGTTCCCAGAGGGAGTCAGTCTCCTGTGAGGGAGGGAATGCTACTGGGATGGAAAACAGCAGCTAAGGGCCACCACATGAGCGCATCTGGTCAGAGAACTGCCTCCCCAGCTCCATGCAGCTGCAGATGCACCGGGGCCCAGAGCTCATTCGAAGTGTGGCTGGACAGCACTGGGACTTGACTTTCTCTTCGGTTAGGAAAACCGTGCGGCACGAAGAGGACTAACGGAAGACCCAGTAAGAACGTGGAGCATGACTGGGGCTGATTTCTGTCCGCCAGTGAATCTTCCCCTTTGGTCACCATTAAACAACTTCCGTTTAATGTCAGCTTGGAAGTAGGTCCTTGGTTCTGTGACGGTGTAGAGACTTCCACTTTATGGAAAACCGCCAAGAACCAGATTCACTCAGCTTGCTCGCACAGCTCAAACACGGAAGTGTAGGGCTGATTCCCCCCAACACGATGGCCGCCCCCACATTCCCTGCAAGCAAGATTATTTACTTACATACATGCTCAGGTGCCTTCCTCCAGCCCTTTAGCCTCCAACTCTCGCTAATTTTTAGTGAAAACCAAAAGATTTTGAGCCCCTTACCTGCAGCGACGGAAGCACTATTTCCATCGGGTCCTGCTCGCTCCGCTCATGCGTTCCCCACATCTCAGCCCTGTCTGGTTGGGGAAGCCAGGGTGTGGGCCAGACCTTGGGAAGCCCAAAGGGAGCGACAAGCCGAAGCCTTCGCACCGTAAGGACTGTCACTGCCCCTTTGCAGTCCCTTGATTGTCCCGCACGCCTCCTTTCAGTCTCCTGCTCCCAAGGTGGTTCCGCGGGACCAGCAGCGGGGTTGGCCTTGCGCGCACCGAGGGCTTGGGGAGTACACGGGGTGGCCGAGCGGCCCACGCCACCCCAGGAGTCCAGCTCTTCCGGGTCAGGAGCGGAGCGCTGGGGCAACCACTGCTCCGCGCGGAGAGGCCTTCCAGCCTTCGGGGGTTGAACTCTAGCTGGCACTCGGGGTGTCTGTGGGCAACTTCCCCGGGCCAGAAACGGAGGCGGAAGCTGAGGGACCAGGAGGCAGAGCCCGGAGCGCATGGCGGCCGAGTCAGGCGGGTCCCAAAGCCCAAGCAGCAGGTTCTCAGCCACGCTGCAGTCAAGGGTGCTGCCCGCGGACTCAGCTGACTTCCAGACGTGCCCCTGGAAAGAAGGGTCCCCCGCAGCCAGTGACTTGTAAATTTTACAAGCAGCAAAATTCCCCATAAACAAAATGGATCTATGACTTTGACTTATAATGGGCTTCTTCCCAACTGTGGAGTGTTTAGTGAAAGTGCCACTAGTCACTTATTTGCTTGTGAACATGGGAGTCCGTGCTGAAATCTTCCATGCCAACATGGCTGGTTGTCAATATTACGATCACCAAGTCTATCCTTAGCACTGTATGTTTTTTAAAATGCAAGAAAAAAAACACATGGAATGATTTGATAATAGGATTGGATTCTCGTTCAGTTACACCTGAGTGACTTGCTGACATTTAAAACTGAGGATGCACATTGTAAATGTAATCAGGTAAATACATGTAGCAAGATGGTTTCTTAGTTTCACAAACTGAAGGAAGCTTTGCTGGTGTCAAAACTAACATTGGCATAAATGTGGGAAGTTTTGATCTATCCCCCCCTTTTCTAAAGCTACATGGGTTAGTTTTGTGCAAGCAAGGGAGGGGCAGAGAGAAAGAGGGAGATACAGAATCTGAAGCAGGCTCCAGGCTCTGAGCTGTCAGCACAGAGCCGGATGCAGGGCTTCAGCTCATGAACCACCAGATCATGACCTGAGCCAAAGTCAGATGCTTTAACCCACTGAGCCACCCAGGTGCCTCATGTTAAACAGATCCATCCTTTGTTGATAATTAAATATCACAGTTGTACATATTAGAAAAGAACTTGGCAATCGCTTCTCGGCCTTTTGGCTAAGATCAAGTGTGTAGAAAACAAGTTGGCAAATGTAATGAATTTGGAAGGTCTTTAGACAGGATGAATCTTCGCTAATCAGAAATTCATACTGGGAGATCTTAAAATTATACTCAGTGGGCCACCGTATTTAACCAAGGGGTCAAACATTACTAAAACCAGCAAATACCTCAGAGAAATCTTAAAAAGTTTTCATCCAAAATTCAATCCTGTGGGATCATCACAATATTAATTTTTTTTTAACATTTATTTATTTTTGAGAGACAGAGACAGAGCATAAGCGGGGGAGGGGCAGAGAGAGAGGGAGACAGAATCCAAAGCAGGCTCCAGGCTCCGAACTGTCAGCACAGAGCCCAACGCGGGGCTTGAACTCATGAACCATGAGATAGATCATGATCTGAGCCAAAGTTGGACACTCAACCGACTGAGCCACCCAGGTGTCCCCAGGGTATTAATTTCTGAGTGAAAACTTAAGAATTTTATGAGTAATGATACTTTAACCATAGTAAATGTTAAGTAATTCAAATGAAATGAACATCAAAAGGCTATGACTAATGCTTAAAGCTTATGAAACACTATGTAATATATAGAACAGTGAAACCTTGTAAATTTAATATATGTTTAAAATACATATCCAAAACACCTTTATCTCATTAACATTTCTTACAGGGGAATTCATCTTTTTTTTTTTTTTTTTTTTTTTTAATATATGAAATTTACTGTCAAATTGGTTTCCATACAACACCCAGTGCTCATCCCAAAAGGTGCCCTCCTCAATACCCATCACCCACCCTGCCCTCCCTCCCACCCCCCATCAACCCTCAGTTTGTTCTCAGTTTAGGGGAATTCATCTTTAACATGAATGTATTTTAGAGAAACTTGTATTTCATGGTGTATAGTAACTAATGGATATTCTCTTAAAGGTTATTGAAAGTATAAATAAAACCATTGGAATATTGATAACTAGCTTCACTTTCTTTAGGGTTCATATAATGAGAATACACATGCCTATCAAATGCCCCTGGAAATATTGCAAAAGTATTTAAATGAAAACTAACTCAATAGTCTTCTAAAGAATGTATATGTTAGAGAGTTTTATAATCCACACCTCACAGAGCATTCAGAAATAGAAAACTTCTGGCATTCAGAAGTGCCAAAATATAAAATAATTTTTGTATAAAAACACATTACTTTGGCTAAAAGTAAAGTGGATTTGAAATTATATTTGGAAATTATTGAGCAATGAATTATAATGTCACCAAAGTTCAGCTCAAAGTTATTTGAATTTATCAGTCATGTTAAGTGTGGAATGCAATGAGAAATATAAAGAACTCAGGGCGCCTGGGTGGCTTAGTAGGTTAAGTGTCTGACTTTTGATTTCAGCTCAGGTCATTATCTCAAAGTTCATGGGTTAGAGCCCCACATTGGGTTCCAAGCTGACAATGTGGAGCCTGGTTGGGATTCCCTCTCTCCTTCCCACGTGCTCTCCCTCTCAAAATGAATATATAAATAAAAATACAGAGAACTCAACTTAGATCTATGTTTTAAAGGGCTTTTTTATGGTTTTTAAATTTTTATTTTATTTTTTTTAATTTATTTGTTTAATTTGCATCCAAGTTAGCATATGGTGCAACAATAATTTCAGGAGTAGATTCCTCAATGCCCCTAACGCATTTAGCCCATCCCCCCTTCCACAACCCCTCCAGGAACCCTCTGTTCTCTATATTTAAGACTTTTATGTTTTGTCTCCCTTCCTGTTTTTGTATTATTTTTGCTTTTCTTTCCCTTATGTTCATCTGTTTTGTATCTTAACTTCCTCAGGAGTGAAATCATATGATATTTGTCTTTCTCTAATTTCTCTTAGCATAATACTCTCCAGTTCCATCCACATAGCTGTAAATGGCAAGATTTCATTCTTTTTGATTGCAGAGTAATACTCCATTGTGTGTGTGTGTGTGTGTGTGCGTGCATGTGTATACAACACATTAAAAAAATTTTTTTTTCAATGTTTATTTATTTTTGAGAGGCAGAGAGAAACAGAGCATGAGCAGGGGAGGGACAGAGAGAGAGGGAGACACAGAATCCGAAGCAAGCTCCAGGCTCTGAGCCGTCAACACAGAGCCTGACGGGGGGCTTGAACTCATGAATGGTGAGATCATGACCTGAGCCCAAGGCAGACACTTAATCGACTGAGCCACCCAGGTGCCCCAACAACACATCTTTTTTATCCATTCATCCATCGATGGACATTTGGGCTCTTTCCATACTTTGGCTATTGTCAACAGTGCTGATATATATATATTTTAAGCAATTGTTAGTGACCTAAATTATCACATGTCTTGGGGAGCCTGGGTGACTCAGTCGGTTAAGCGTCAGACTCTTGATTTTGGCTTCAGGTCATGATCTCATGGTAGTGGCCATGTCAGCCCAGAGGCTGCTTGGGATTCTCTCTCTCTGCCCTTCCCCTGCTCACAATCTCTCGCACTCTCTCTCAAACATTAAAAAAAAAAAAAAAAAAAAAAAAAAAATCATCTACCACACCCTAGTGTGTGCCTATGAATGTCTCTGGAAATAAGCACATGGTGAAAGTCGATAAAGTGGAAATGAGGTTCTGAAAAATGTCTGTAAAAATGGCACATTTCACATTGGTAGGTTTTCACATTTCATATTTCAGTTTGCATCTCCTGCACAGACAGGTGGACTCCTTGGCCTAGTTAAATTGCTTAAATTAAATTCTAGCAGAGGAGCAGTTCCTGGATCCAGCCGTGGCCCCACATCACTCTGCACCCAGGACCAGGTCCCAGACAGCGGAGCCCAGCTCGCCTCTCCCAGGAGGCCAATCTCTACCTCTATAACAAAAGCGTTTTAACGAAAACTGGCTCACCTTGATAAAACGTAAACATGTTCGCTTTCAACACACGTGGCCCACACAACTCTGAGCTCTACCTCAAATTGTTGGAGACATCGACTCAAAACAGGCAGGGAGCAGTCCAGTGACACAGGACACAGAGATTCCAAAAAAGACTCCTCCTGGGAGCTCCGCCCACCCCGTCCAGAGGTCCCGGACTCACCCCCAAGGGACCAGCCAGGGCAAACTTACGGGCGATTCCAGGGCTACAAGCTGTCAGCACAGCTCCCTCCGCCCGGGCTCCAGGGGCCTATTTCCCCATCTCATTACCGGAAGCGGTCCCCAACCTCCGCCCCATCCTGCGACCCGGAACTGCGACCCAGGTCTGACCAGGACCGGCGGGCGGTTGCCGGAAGCGCTCCTCCCAGGCCCCGCCAAGGTGAGCATCCGGGCTAAATATTATTCATAACCTATTCATAACTATATAAATAACTATTCATAACTTGCCCATTGCCAGAGCGCTTCGTCAGCCACGCCCAAGGCGTGTAACTTATCGTACCCAACACGTGGCCTGTAGTGCTCTCCCTAGGGCCCGCCTCAGCCCTGCCCTTCCACTAACGCGCACGCGCGGCGTTTTACAGGCCCCTCACACAAGTGGCTAGAGAGGTTATAAGGTCATCACGGCGTCTGGGGTCTCAATGCACGTTAGCGTCGCCTCCCCCGCGCCTCCCACCGCGGTGAGTGGCGTCGCGGACACACCGAGCCCTGCGGCTGGCTCGGGGGTCCCGGATGGTTTCGGTTCGGATCTTTCGGAGTCGGTCCCCGCCTGTGGTGCGCGGGGCCCTCGGGCCTTCAGACGCCGCCTGCCGCCTTGTGTCCCTGG
>NW_026057588.1:701500-711760 GCF_023721935.1 Panthera uncia | reverse complement strand
ATTGTGGTACATGCCTGGGCTCTTGCTCTACTCTCCAAATGAACTTGAACAGTGTGCCAAAATGCACCTTTCTTTTCCCAGGTACCCAATATCTCTATGGTGTGTTAAAGACCCTAGATTGATAGGTAGGTAGGTAGCTAGTTCGGTAGGTAGACAGACAGACAGAATTCTTGATGATGGAGTCCTGGTAGGTTTTATCTTTTTGGAAATTCATAAGCATTCTTTGGTATCTACTTCTTGCCATATAATTATCGTGGGCTGGATTTATTTTTATTTCTATGGGATCAGTTATACTGTGTCTGCCTTTACTTCTTCACTTGACTTTAGTTAGTCTTCTCTATCATTCTGGCTTCATTAGACATACATCTGTTGATTTTAGGGGGTTTTCTGAACAACTGTTTCTATTGTTGATTTTTCCTATTTTTGCTTTATTCTATAGTTTTCATTTCTGTTTTATGTTTCAATTGCCTTTCTTCTGCTAATTTTGAGCACATGGCACATAGGGTGATTTTCTTCATTTTCTGAGATACAAGAAAGTGATTTGTACTACACCAAGAGATGCTACAGAATTCTCTACTAAGCTATGTTGTCAGTTCCTTGTGTGCAAGTTTATGTGTTCATGGAAGAAGCAAGTCCTGATGATTTCTTCTTAGCTGTCTTCCTGATATTCTGATTGATTTTAAGCTTCTATATTAGAAGTTGTCAGTCCTTCATCTGAGAGTAGTACCCTGGAATGATTTTACTTTTCTGTTATTTGATCTCAGTCAGGTATATTTTCACATGGTACCAAGACATTCCTGCTAAAGTCATGCATTGACGCTTCGTTCCAAAAAGGGTCATGAGTAGATATAAACACAGTTCCCTTGAGAATGTACACTTACTCACAGACTGGAACAAGGTTGGGGAGAGTGAAGACCAAAGGTATCTGGGGACTCCTTCCCAGAGAATGATGATGAATGTAATACATATGGGGAAGTCTTTTATCAAAGTGCCGACCTTATTACGCAGAGGAGTATCCCTAAGGGAGAGAATCATTATAAATATATTGAATGTGGGAAAATTCTTAACCAGTTTCCTAATGTTGGTGATCATCAGAGGATTCATGTGGGAAGAAACCGTTGCAGATATAATCAACCTGGGAGCATGTTTAGTCATTCATCAAGATTCAGTACAGGTAAGACAACTGGTACAGCAGAGGAAAGTTATATAGGTAACGTATGTGGCAAAGCCTTTGACCACCAGCAACTGCATGCTGGACAGAAACCTACAAATGTGAAGAATGTGGCAAGACCTTTAAATTGTCTCAACCCTTATTCAACATAAATTAACTCATACTGTATAGAAACCTTACCAATGTAAGGAGTGTGGCCATGTCTTTAACCAGTTCTCCATCCTTACAGGACATCAAAGAATTCATACTGGAGAGAAAACTTACCAAGAAAAAGAAGGTGGCAAGTCCTTTATCTGGCTCTCCTCCCTTTCAGGACATCAAAGAATCCATACTGTAGAGAAACCTTACAAACGTCAACAATATGGTAAGACCTTTCGGCATCATTCACAAATTTCTGAACATCACACGGTTCATGCTGAGGAGAAACCTTACCAATGCAAAGAATGTGGCAAGGCCTTTAACTGGCGCACAGCCCTTAGGAGACATCACAGAATCCATATGGGAGAGAAAACTTACCAATGTAAAAAATGTGGCAAGGCCTTTGTGAACTTCTCAAACTTGACACAACATCGCAGAATTCATACTGGAGTGAAACCTTACCAATGCCAAGAATCTGGCAAGGCCTATACGCGACAGTCAAGCCTTACCAAACATCACAGAATTCATACTGGAGTGAAACATTACCAATGTAAAGAATGTGGCAAGGCTTTTGGGTCCTTCTCAAACTTGAAACATCGCAGAATTCATACTGGACTCAAACCTTACAAATGTCAAGAATGTGCTAAATCTCTTATCTGGCACTCAGTCCTCAAGACACATGACAGAGTTAATAGTGGAGAGAAACCTTACCAATGTAAAGAATGTGGCAAGGCCTTTAGCTGGCTCTCAGCCCTTACAGTACATCACAGAAGTCATACTGGAGGAAAACATTACCAATGTAAAGAATGTGGTAAAGCCTTTTACTGGCACTCAGCCATTATGTTACATCAGAGAATTCACAGTGGAGAGAAACCTTACCAATGTAAAGAATGTGGCAAGGCCTTTAACCAGAAATCAAACTTTAAACGACATAAAGTAATTCATACTGGAGTGAAACCTTACCAATGTAAAGAATGTGGCAAGGCCTTTACCTGGTCATCAGTCCTTAAGATACATCACAGAATTCATAGTGGAGTAAAACCTTACCAATGTAATGAATGTGGCAAGGCCTTTTACTGCCCATCACATCTTGATGTACATCACAGAGTCCATACTGGAGAGAAACCTTACAAATGTAATGAATGTGGCAAGACCTTTAACCAGAAATCATACCTTAAACAACATAAAGTAATTCATACTGGGCAGAAACCTTACCAATGTAAAGAATGTGGCAAAACCTTTAACTGGCAATCAGCCCTTAAGGCACATCACAGAATTCATAGTGGAGAGAAACCTTACCAATGTAAAGAATGTGGCATCGCCTTTAGCTGGCTCTCAGCCCTTACAGATCATCACAGAATTCATACTGGAGTGAACCCTTACCAATGCAAAGAATGTGGCAAGGTCTATACGCGATATTCAAACCTTAGCAAACATCATAGAATTCATACTGGAATGAAACCTTACCAATGTAAAGATTGTGGCAAAGCCTTTAACTGGCAATCGGCCCTGAAGGCACATCACAGAATTCACAGTGGAGAGAAACCTTACCAATGCAGTGAATGTGGCAAGGCTTTCATCCGGCCCTCAGCCCTTACAGTACATCACAGAATTCATACTGGAGTGAAACCTTACCAATGTAAGGAATGTGGCAAAGCCTTTAACTGGCAATCGGCCCTGAAGGCACATCACAGAATTCACAGTGGAGAGAAACCTTACCAATGCAAAGAATGTGGCAAGGCCTTCATCCGGCCCTCAGCCCTTACAGAACATCACAGAATTCATACTGGAGTGAAACCTTACCAATGCAAAGAATGTGGCAAGGCATATCCGCGACAGTCAAGCCTTACCAAACATCACAGAATTCATGCTGAAGACTGACTTTACCAATGTAATGAATGTGGAAAGGCCTTTTCCCCCACGAGGCACATCTTAATGTACATCACAGAATCCATCTTGGAGAGAAAGGTTACCAATGTCAAGACTGTGGGAAGACCTTCTCCCACCAGGCACATCTTAATGAACATCACAGAATCCATAACAGAGAGAAACCTTACCATTGTAAAGGATGTGGGAAAACCTTTCTTCACTGTTCATCCTTGACTTATTAACATAGTATTCATACTAGAGCAAATCTTCCAAATGTTAAGACTGTGACAGAATTTCTAAGGATTCCTCAACTCTTATTCCACATCAGATAATTCATACTGAAGAGTAATGATACCCATTGATACCCATTGGAAATTGTTAAGATAGTAAAGCAATGCTTTACAAGTAAACCCTGATTCTTCATCAGAGAACATATACTGGAGATGATCTTACCAATACAAAGAATTTGGCAAGCCTTTTAATCAGTACTCAAGTCTCATCCAACATCACAGAACTCATACTGCAGAGAAAACTTACAAAGAATGTGGTAAAAAACGTTTCAGACTGCTCAAGCCTTACTCATTACCATAGTTCCTGTTACACAGAGACATTACAAATGTAATGAATGTGGCAAACCTCTAGCTGGATCTCACAACTGCCTCAATATCACAGTTATGATACAAGAGCAAAACTATAAAATGTAAAGGGAGTGGCCATACCTTTAACTGGAATTCAATCATGACTCAGTATCCCCAAATGCCTACTTGGGGATAATGTATGAAGAAGGAAAGACCTTTTTAAATATACACTTCAGAAAACAAAACCATACCGAGAGGAAAGTAACCTGAAAGATATATATATAGTCATCTAATTACCTGAACGACAACGTCACAGAATTCACAGTAGAAAGAAGTACATTGGCCACTCTATTCAGACATTATCTCCATAAAAATACTTAACCATATGGGATAAAACAAAGTTGAACACTTAGATAACGAATATGCGGGTATGCCGGAAAATAGAGAAGGGGGTGGTGTTTTGCATAGGAATAAGTAATTTCAATATGGTTTTGTTTTACCTTGGCCCTCTTTAAGATGTTGACTAGCAAGTAATAATTATTTGTGCCCTCAAATCACTTCAGAGAATTCACTGATTCCCAGTGGGTGTTGAAAGTATGTGGCTGATTCTTCCTGCATCAAAGATATCAGATGCCCTTCCCTCGTAGGTGGGACTCCTGCATACCTGATCTTCCATGGAAGATGAAGGACAATATGATGTAGAATCTATGAACAAACTTAAATGGAGGTGTCGTTTATGTTTCTAACACTGATGTAAGTTATTATGAAATGGGTTTTCAGAACATCATTCTTGAACATTTATTAAAACTAAAAATGTTTCTGAATGTTACAAATAAAATGTTTTACTTATTGGTTTTGTGCAGTCCAGGCACATACTGAGACAATTTCTTAACAGATATAGTTAAAAGTAGAGAATACCAGTTGATGTGGTTGAAAGGAAGAAACCTTCACAGATATCAGAAAGAGAGTAACTAACTCTTCCCTGACATGGCATAGGATTGTACACTGACATTGTTTAAGAATTACCTTAGGTCTCAAAGTGTTCTGGTATGCAAGATTAAGGTGTTAACAAAATAGATTTTAAAAAGATGTCTCCTTAAAGCCTCTTGGTAACCACAAAGCAAAACCTGTAGTAGACACACAAAACCCAAATCGAAAGGAATCAAAGTACACCACTTTAGAAAATCAACAAATCACAAAGAAAAAGACCAAACGGATAAGAAAGGGGCAAGTAATTCTACAAGAGCTAAAAGCATGGGAAACAATGACAAGACTAACTCCATCCATACCTGTGTCAATACTTACTTTAAATATAAAGGGACTAAATTCTCCAACCAAAAGATACATTGGCTGAAGGGAAAGAAGTACACAAACAAAGGATATGTACTGCCTTCAAGAGACTCACTTCAGCTGTAGGAACACACTCAGGCTGAAAGCGCAGGTGTGGAAAAGGTCTTCAGTGCCAGTGGAAAACAAAGAATGTGGAGTAGCCATGCTTACATCAGACAAAACAGACTTTAAGCCCAAGACTGTAAGAAGTCACAGTGCATGTCCTTACAAAATAGAGGGGTCACCTCATGCAGCGTTTTTAGTTATGTGGTGTTTGGCAGAATGACAATAAGGTGTTCACCCATTTTTTGGGAAGGACACCAAGAGTGTTCGTGTAACTCATATAGTGTTTAACACTTTAAAAACCAACACATTTTTCCATTAATGTTGGTGGTGTTTGTGCAGGTATCTGAATTGTAGCTTGTGTAATGTTTATGAACATCTGTATCTTAGGAGTCTCCTAAATGGCTAGTTGATATTCAAAGACCTATTCCTGTGATTTGAGGGTGGGGGGGGGGAAAGAACTCTGAATGACACTTTGAGAAACACCTATTGCTTCCAGGTTTTGGTGAGTGTGGAAAAACAACTGTTGCAATGAAAATGTGGGTACTGTACTGTAACAAGTGACCAATGGTTTCTGAAAACCAACTTGTAGAGGCTAATAAATCTTTCCCACAGTATTCCATTTGCTAACCTCTTGCTGTAAGAACACTGCATTTTTTTCATCTCACATGTCATTTACTTTACATTGTTATCTTATGTTTTAAGCCCCCAAATAAGTTATTGGTCCTTTCAGGCAGGTTACCAGAATACCTCTCTGTAAAATTCCTAATATTCAATTCTGAGGACTTTTCTTTGTATGAAATTGCCAATCATCACTTTTTATGGATCACCTTTGCAATACTTGTGCTGGTGGATTTATTTCATGTTGGGTTCTTTCTGAAATGATAGATGAAAACCTTACATTCTACTTGGCTCACACTTTGTAGACCTCCGTACCTGTTACTAAAGGTTTTATACATTATATATGTCTTCACCAAATAGAAAACATGAATCCTTTCATGTTGGAGAAAGGTAGCTAATGCATGCATTTAGATTTTGTCCGTGTTACCTTAAAGCGATAGATTTGTATATCCATGTAGTGTCTGCATTGACAAGACATTTAATTGTGTTTATTGCTTTTTACTCCTTGAGCTACTTAATAATCTTTTTGTGCATCCGATTATTGTGTTGATGTGGCCAACTTTTGGTACATTATTTATTTTTAAAATCTTGTTTGTTAAATATATATATATATATATATATATATATATATATATCTTTTATAGTTTTTTTAAAGAAATATAACCAGCTTTCCCTAAAAAAAGAATAAATAGAGGGATGCCTGGTGGCTTAGTGAGGTAAGCTGCTGACTTCGGCTCAGGTCATGATCTCGCGGTCTGAGTTCAAGCCCTACATTGGGTTCTGTGCTGACAGATCACAGCCTGAAGCCTGCTGCAGATTCTGTGTCTCCCTCTCTCTCAACCCCTCCCCCATTCAAGCTCTGTCTCTCTTGCTCTCAAAAATAAATAAACATAATGTTTTTTAAAAGAACTAATAGAAAATAAAAGAATCAATTCAACACAAAGATAGAACTTCGGTAAATATTTGTCCATCCCACACAAAAGCACCTAAATATAAAGCAACTATTAACAGACAAGAATAGAGAAAAAGACAAGATATATTAGCAGGGGACTTCAATTGTGCACGTTCCCATAATAAGTAGAGTATCCAGACAAAATCAATTAATATCAGACTTCAATGCCATTAAGTAGGTGTATTACAACATTCCATCCAACATTTGCAGGAAACACATTCTTCTCATGTACATATGGAACATTGTCTAATATATGTTACATGTTGGGTCACAAAATCATAATAAATTTAAGATTGAAATCCTATGAAGCAGGGTGCCTGGGTGGCTCAAAAGTGTCCAACTCTTGACTTTGGTCAGGTCACAATCTCACAGTTCTTGGGTTTAAGCCCCCCATCAGACTCCACAATCACAGGGTGGAGCCTGCTTGGGATTCTCTCTCACTCCCTCCTTCCATCCCTCCCCTCCTCATATGCTTACTCTGGTGCTCTTTATCTCCAAAGGAACAAACTTAAAAGAAAAAATCAGGAAGTATCTCTTTCAAACACAATGCCATAAAACCAAAAGCCAATTAGAAGTACAAAACAAAATAAAAATCTCAAGTGTGTGAAAACTCAAAAAAAGCACAACATTCCTAAAAGCCAAGACTTGAAAAACATTTGTGGCCCCTGTCAGAAAAGTAGATAATGTGGTATGTATATAAGGTATATGCTAGCTTTAATTCACAATACTGTATTGCCTATTTGAAAGATGCTTAACGGAGTAGCTTTCTTGGGTTTCTTATCACACCCAAGAAATTTCTAACTGTGAGGTGATGGATGTTAACTAGGTTTATTGTAAATACTTTGCAATATATACATGTATCAAATCCTTAAGTGACACATTAGACTAAGGTGTACAACTTCTCTCTGAATAAAAGTAGGAAAAAAAAAACGTAAATAAGCAGACTAGTGGTTGTGCATACATAAAGATAAGGGAATGAATGTGGTGACCCAGAAGATATTTTCCTCATGAAACCTTGATTTTTAACCTCACAAGACCCTGAACAGAAAGCAAAGCCATGTCCACTGAAATTCACACTTAACAACAACACAATTGTGTTAACATTCGCTCATAAAATCATGATGACTGGTTATGGTAGTGATAGAAAACAACTACCTTAGGCATATCATGAATTATAATATGAAAATTATAAAGTATACGCTTATAAAATATTTAAATAAAAAGTAACATTAATTCCTGTCAATCAAAAATAGCTAGACCTTCGGAGATAACTATTTTTCAAGTAGAGGTGGATATTCCCTCTTAGGCAAATTCAGAGTGTATGTGAAATTGCCCTTGAAATTGAGCAACACACAGGCACTAAAGTATCTTGTGCTTGGTTCAATGTTTCTATAAATATTGTCACATCAAACTTATTCTCAAATTGCTTTTCTTAATGCTACATGAGGGTGGTATTTTCACACCAGTAAAAATTGATTTCACAAAAACCAAAACGCATCATATATCACGGTAATTATAAACAAAACGTCCTTGTTCCAACAGTTTCTTGTTTATACGCTTACATAGTTGAATGTGTCTGTCTCTTCCTATCACACACATCATGAAATGTGATCTTTGAGGTGAACACATGTGACTTAACTGGGTGGTTATGGAGATTGTTGCATCATCATGACTGCACTCTTATACTGAATGGACTATTTCTAAATGTCCCTTGCTAATGGATTTAAAACAAACACCACATAATATCCTACCAACCATGTTTCCACAGTTAAATGAAACAAGGAAGCCATAGCCTGCAGTGGTTCTAATGCCACCAAAGCCTCTGTAGGGAAACCTTGACGTAATTCGCAGTCACTGCACTGGAGAGGACAAAAATTAACTTAAGAACAAGCAATTACAGTCAACTAGGCTTTCCAAAAATCAAGGAAATGCTTAAGGTGTATGCAATAAAACACTCTCCTTCCTTTGCTTCCACCTACTCTGTAAAACCCTTATCACTACCTCCTACAAGTGGACATGCTCAGTCATCTGAATAGATCAATTAAACGGTCAAATTAACCCTTGAAAATGTGAATGTACATCAGTTCATCATTTACCACCACACAGTATCACCTTCCATTTTGCCCACTTGCATTGTGGGCCTAAGAGTCAGTGTGACCTCTTTCCCTGCCCCTCGCTGCTCACTCTTGCACGTGCACCTTAGACCTCAATAAAACTCTGCCCGCACTTGCCCAGACTTCACTCTTGGTAATGGCTCCCCACCGCGCCTGCGCAGACAGGTTGCCACCAAGTGCGGCACATGCGCACAGGGGACTTGTAGCACAGACCTCCCCTCTTGGGACTAAACCTGTAGTCACCGGCTTCTCCTTTCACCTGCCCAGGGCTCCCCAGCACCAGCCTTGCATCTTGGCTCAACCAGACCCATCAATCCCACCTCCAGTGGCCCTTCTGACACACCACCCCCAGCCCCATTCCTGATCCATACTTCGGGCCTAACACTGGGCACAGAGCTCAGCTACCCCTGAATTTGCACTGGGAAGAGACCCTCTGCCTAAACGCAGCTTGCAAAGCCCAACAGAGAACTTTCCCTTCGGATTCTGTCAAAGATGACCTGTTGGGCCCTGATATTGCCCTCCATGCCTCCACAGTCAGTCCCTGATCTTCCTTTCAAAGAACAGCTCAGAGGACAGAGTTTCCGGCAGCTCCACCTACTGGGTGGCCCAAGTTGATGCTCAAAATTTCTTGAGGCTCAGACTCAGATAGAGGAGAGTCAAGCACTTACAACTTGGTGAATCCTTTTCACCTAGCTGGTTAAAACAGTGCTTCCAAGGTAACCCAAAGCATCCCATCTTCCATTCCTGGGACATCCTTTGAAAGTCCACATTTAGAATTAACCAAACACTGGGCACCTGGGGACGCCTGGGAGGCTCAGCTCACATGGTTAAGCCGCTGACTTCTGCTTAGGTCTTGATTTCACATTTGGTGGGTTGGAGACCCACTTTGGGCTCTGTGCTGACAGAACCTGGAGCCTGCTGCAGATTTTATGTCTCCTCTCACTGCCCCTGCCCCTCCTCCCCCACTCTCAGTCTCTCTCTCTCTCTCTCTGTCTCTGTCTCTTTCTCCCTCAAAAATAAATAAACATTAAAAGAATTCTTTAATAAAACTAACCAAATAGGTAAGGAAAATTACTGGCCTATTAAATATCCCTCTAATCCACCCTTCTTTTCTGTTTCCCAATCTTTTCTCTATATTTGTGCCATTAAATCCAACATTGTTTCAAGATTACTGATGATGCAAAAGAAGAGAAGCCATCTCTAAACCCAGGAAGGCTCACCAAGCATCCAAAACCCACCTGGAACAAAGGAATGTGCAGTACCCAATTCCCAAGGTTTTAGAAAGATTAACCCACGTAATATATGTCTGATTCCCTGCACAGTATCTTGGACAGACTGCATCCTCCTATACCTAGACCATGGAAAAGATGCTCAGTAGACATTCGAGAATGAGTACCTATTATGTACCCCAAACAGCCTTGCTCA
>NW_026057588.1:658926-701000 GCF_023721935.1 Panthera uncia | reverse complement strand
CAATGGATGGACAACCAGATGTTGAAGCTTCAGCATGGGAGGCCATACCTGAGTGGAGCCCCATTGGGACCCCAACACAAAGGCAGGAAGGGTCAGATTAGAAAGATACTGACTTGCTTTCCTCCAGGGGGTAAAAGCAGGGCCAAAAAGCCCACCAACATGGCAAAGGTATCTGGGGTCCTACAAAAGCCAGAAGACAGTCCAGGTGATTTTCATGAAAGATTATGTGAAGCCTTCAGAGTTTACACTGTATTCACCCCCCCCCCCCCAAAATCAGCACATGGTCAATGCTGCCTTCATGGGACAGGCCCAAAGTGACATTAGACAGAAGCTCCAAAAATTAGAAGGGTTCACTGGAAAGAACACCGTCAAACTATTGGAAACCACCAACAAAGTTTTTGTAAATTGGGATTGAGCTGTCAGAAAGGAGGCACACCAAATGAAGCAAAAGGCAGCTCCTGGCCATGTCCTTGGGGCACCCACCCTTTCCAGAAGGGCCCCCATGGAAACCACGAAGGATTCAAGAACAAAAAACAAGGGTGCCACTGGGACCAGATAAATGTTCTTACTGCAAAGAATTTCAACACTGGAAAAATGCATGCCCCAACTACCAAAAAGGGAAACCAAAAACCTCCATTCCACTGAGCCGCTACCAACCAGAACCACCTGAGGCTGACCTTATCAGACTAGCAGGAGTAGACTCTGATTAGAAAAGACTGGGCTCTATCCAACTTGGCCCCCATGAGCCCATGGTCAAGACAAAGTGGGGGGCCAAACAATAGACTTCATGGTAGACACTGGGGCCAAACACTTTGTGGTAACACACAAGATGGCACCTCTGTCAGGTCAAGAAGTCACCACTGTAGAGCCACAGGGGCATAAACCTGAAGGCCATTTTGTGGTCCATGACTGTGCCAGCTGCAGGGCCACCAAATAGCTCATGACTTCCTGTATCTACCCGGCTGCCCAGTCTGTTAGGTAGACACTTGCTAGCCAATTTGGGTGCATAAATAGCCTTCACCTCAGATGGATAGATGCAATTATGCCTAAATGAAAAGGCCCAACCCATGATTTTGTCCCTGACAATTCCATGGGAAGAGGAATAGAAATTAAATACTTCCCTTCCTGGTGAGCCAACAGTGGCCCCCTGAGCTAGAAGCTGAATTTCCCTCAGTTTGGGCAGAAGGAAACCCCCCTAGCCTGGCATAAAAACCACCCCCCAATAGTAATTGACCTAAAGCCTGGGGCCACACCTGTCAAAATATGCTATTTTGGGAGTCATGCCTGAGAATTCAGACACACTTCGACAGGCTATGCAAATGGGGACTTCTAAAATGATGCCAGTCCCCATGGAATACTCCCCTGCTGTCCATGAAAAAGCCTGGGACAAATGATTACCGCCCTCTACAGGACTTAAGAACCATTAATGAAGCAGTCGTCACACTGCATTCAGCAATGCCTAACCCATACAGTCTCCTAGGACTCATACCCTCTGAAGCAGGATGATTCACATGTCTATAAGGGTTATGAGTCTCATAAGATGCCAGAGGGCAATACTTGCTACCGCATGCTTGGATGATAGATTATCAGGGACTGCTATGTGAGAACCCATGAGTAAGATTGGAAGCGGTAAAAACTCTAAACGCTGCCACTTTCTTGCCTGCAGTGGCAGGGTTCCCAGAACATGATTATCTAGAGGTCATTGATGAAGTCTATTCTAGCCAACCAGACCTATCAGACAGGCCCTTACAAAATCCTGACCTCATCCTGTACACTAAGGGCAGCAGCTTCATGAAGGGAAAAGATAGGCTGGTTATGAAGTAGTCTCTTTTTGAGGTGATAGAAGCAAAGGCCCTGCCACAAGGATGGTCAGCCCAAAGAGCAGAACTGTGGGCCCTAATAAGAGCACTAGACTCAGTGAAGACAAATGGGCCAACATATACAGAGATTCACACTATGCCTATGCCACTCTACATATATATGGGGTTCTGTAAGAGGAGACAGGACTTTTGACTGAAGGAAGAAAAGAAAGAAAAAATCAGGAAGAAATCCTAAAACTCTTAAAGGCAGTCTGGGAACCCAGTTAAGTAGTAGTCATTCACTGCAAGGGACAGCAAAGGGGAAAGGACCCAGTGTTAAAAGGTAACCAAAGGGCTGATGCCACAGCTAAACAAGCAGTGGGAAAACAAACAGCACACTCAAAAATCATCCTGGCCCTGGAGCTGCCAAGTTTCCCAAGGTACACAGTCCAAGAAACAAAATGGGAAAAACAGGAAAAAGGAGGCCAGACAAAAGAAGGATGATGGGTACTTCTAGACCAAAGAATCTATATACAGGAGGAGCTAGCCCACCAGGTGGTTCTACAATAGCATGAGCTCACATAACTAGGCAAATCTGTCCATGAAACCTTACTGAGCATTTACTATGTAACTGCTCAACTCCCATCCCTCTGTGCCTTGATCCCTCAATGCTGCCTTTTCTGAGCTCAAAATAATGGCAAACTAGGCCCCACTGGGCCCATGGGAATCCAACGCTGAGGTCAGGCATCCTTTGAAGATTTAGAGGTAGAGTTGACCAAAATAAGGCCCAGTAGAGCATCTAAGTATCTTTTGGTATTCATCTACACGTTTTCAGGCTGAGTTGAAGCCTATCCTACATGCACCAAAAAGCCAAGAGAATTAACCAAGGCCTTTCTAAGGAAAATCATTTCCAGACATGTAATGCTGGGAACCAAAGGCTCAGACAATGGCCTGGCTTTTGTGGCTGAGGTGGTGCAACAAGTACGCAAAACCTTAGGTAAGCAATGGAACTTACATGCAGTCTACCAACCCCAGAGTTCAGGGAAAGTGGAACATATGAACAAGACCTTTAAATCAGTCATGGTAAAAGTATGTCAGGAAACTAACTTGTCCTGGCCGGATATACTACCCCTGGCTCTTCTCTGAATATGCTCTACACTCAGGGCAAAAATAGGGTTCTCCCCATTTGATATCCTATATGGAAGACCCACTCCACTAGTCAAATCCAAGGGGGACCTGAAAGAGCTAGGGAATTTAGAAATACAAAACAACTACAAGGATTAGGAAAAACTGTATTTGAGATACATAGGTGGGTGAACGATAGGATGCCTATTTCCCTAGGAATAACTGTACACCCTCACAAACCTGGGGATCAGGTTTGGATGAAAGATTGGAAAAGGGAACCACTCAAACCTACCTAGAAGGGACCCTATTTAGTTGTGCCAACCACACAGCCCTCAAGGTTGCAGGACTAACCACCTGGATATATCATTCTGGACTAAGGGCAGTCCACCTGACACCTGATAGCCACTTGGAAGGGAAAGTAACTGCTAACCAGCATAATTCTCTACAGATCACCCTTAAGAAGATAGCAGATGATAAGTGGCCTGCAGTTAACAGTGGCCTGCAGTTACCAGCGGCTTGAGGAAATCACCAAGCAACTTAAATGAACTACAATAAATCATTCTCTCTCAAATTTCATGGTCATCCCCAGTGTGCTTCTTTTTCTATACTTGTTGCTATACCCTTTGCTGTACGGCTTACCCAAGTTACTCTTGTAGACTGGCACCTCAGTCACAAACTCTGTTAGCCTCCTTCTGCTTACTAGTGTCAGAATACCTTATTCTCCTTAGATGTATATGATCTGAGTTGGAGCTGGTGTCCTTATCTGCATGGTTGTTCTCTGCCCTCAAAACTGTCTCCTACCCCAGCTGAACTAATCCTGGCACTAAACCTTGCCTCCTTACTTACACCTTCCTGTAAGTGTCTATCACACGACCTCCTCCTTTACCCCTGCCCTGAGTCACCTAAAATAGCTCTTAGGACAGGGACAGGGACAGGGACATGGACACACACACACACACACACAAGACATTCACACCACATACACATATCAACATCCAAGATGTTATCAATCTGCCTCACTCTGTTCCTATGGCAAAAAAATTACTGACAAGAATTAAAGCAAGACACCTTTGGCAGGGAACAACATGGCATGGAACCTCAGACAAATATGCATGCTGGGCACAACAAGCCCACTTGGGATTGTCTGATGGAGGGGGAGTCCAAGAAGAGGCCTGTAACCAGGCAACCTAAGAGGCAGTTCAAAATTCCATTAAGAACATTTCTGGAAGTCTGCCCAGGAGACCCAAACGTCCAAAACTGAGACACAATGGGCCTTATGACTGTAACTGATAGCAGATTCTAAATTCAACTGATCACCTACCCAACTCCTCTAACCTTAAGTGAGCCAAAGACTGTTGGCTTTGCCTCTCTCTATCCCCCTTGGGTTAGGAGGCTACCTCGGTCCCAGAGGGTGTAACCAATATGATTATCCCTACAACATGTCAAGAGATAACATAACTGTCACAGTAGACCCCATGGTTACTGATATAAAACTAATAGGGCAGGCCTCCTTATGTTTTAAGGACCAACAAGGAACAACCCCTGTAGGTAAATTAACTAAAAACCAATGCAACCAAACTGAGATATACAATCAAATAGGTAAAAAACAAGAGTCACCCTGGTGCCTTCCCTCTGCGGGAATATCTTTTGTTTGTGACTAATGCTTCTTTGTGCCTGGCTGCTAACTGGATGGGAATTTGTGCCTTTGCATTCCCACCCCCCAAATATTCTCCCTAACAACCAATCTCTTATACTTCCCTTGGTTCCACATACCCATTCTAAACCAGCTATCCAAGAGATACCTCTATTAATTGGGTGGGGAATCACCACCGGAGTAACTGGTAGAGTTGGAGAAGGAGCCATATATATTTCCATTTACCAAAAACTGTCCCAAGATCTGACAGATGACATAGAACAACTTGCAAACTCCCTGGTAACCCTACAAAACCAGGTGGACTCTTTAGCAGTATTACAAAATAGAAGAGAGGGGCGCCTGGGTGGCTCAGTCGGTTGAGCGTCCGACTTCGGCTCAGGTCATGATCTCGCGGTCCGTGAGTTCGAGCCCCTCGTCGGGCTCTGTGCTGACAGCTCAGAGCCTGGAGCCTGTTTCAGATTCTGTGTCTCCCTCTCTCTGACCCTCCCCCGTTCATGCTCTGTCTCTCTCTGTCTCAAAAATAAATAAACGTTAAAAAAAATTAAAAAAAAAAAACAAAATAGAAGAGAGTTGGACTTGTTAACTCTGAGAGGGGGGGAAATAAGTTTCTTCCTAAATGAGGAATAATGCTTCTATGTTAACCATTCAGGGATAGTTAGAGGTATAGCCCAACAACTAAGGGAGTGGATCTTCAAACAGAGGCAAGAATTAGCAGATTCATGGAACTCTTGGAGCAACATATAGAATTGGGCATCCTGGCTCCTCCCTCTAGTTAGTCCTCTCCTAATGCAGTTCATACCCCTCCTGTTTGGTCGTTGTATCCTTAATATGCTAACCAGGATTGTTTCCTCTCTCCTAGAAGTCATAAAAGTCCAGATGATGCTCCAGTTGGACCATTCCAGCTGCCGTTACTCTCCTTTGGATGGCGAAGAACCCTAGCTGTCACATTCCTCACTTCAACGTCCCTGTCCACTAGGAAGAAGCCAGAATAGTCTTCACCCCTCCTCCAATTCCAGAAAAGGGTTCTCTGGTCCCCACAAACTGATTTTCTCTAAGTCTGCTATAGCAACCTGAGGATCAAAATTGGGGAATGAGAATGAAAGCTGGTAAAAGCAGATAAAAGGGGCCAGCCAGATGTCCAAGCTGGATACTCCCCTTACATGCTTTTGGCTTCTGTCATCTCGCTTGCCTCCTTCATATGCCAACTGCCCATGTAGCACAACCAGTTAGTGCCCCCCTTTCCACGTTTTTTCTCAAGCCCCTGCAATCCCATCCATAAAGAGAGACTCACACCAGGGCTAGGGCTCAGCCTTTGGAGGTGACTCTGCTGGGCCAGCACTGGTGTGAAATAAACAGTCTCTCCTGATTCCCCAAGTGTGTGTCACTTGTCTCTTCCTGGTCACTGAGTATTTGCTCTAACAAAAGGTAGTGGTACATACAGGTGGTGGTGAAGGTCAAGACAATAACTGTGTTGCTGTCAGACATGTGGGGTCCTGCTGGTCCAAGGCAGGCCTTCTTGCTGGAGGGGATAGTTTCCTTTTCCATCATGGGATGCTTTGCCTGCCGGGGCTTCTGTCTGACCTAAAGATGAGCTGGAAAAAAGAACTGAATCAGGAAGTATAGATAAAGGTCAAACTAGAGACAGTTGAAGGCACTCCTGGGTCCTTTTTTCATCTCACAACATGTAATGTGCTGTTTTTTAAAATGTTAACTAGTAGACATTCAGAAACGGAAAACAAGGTGATGGATGGGTTGGCTCTTGAAGCTCCCATGGAACAAGAATGTCCTGTCTCACTTTGAGGGGAGTAAGAATCCCTGTCCCTTTCAGGTCATTCTGGGTGGACTAAGTATCAAATTGACATGACACAGATGAATGGGAGAGAATCAAACTTAATAGCATAATTATAAGGAACCTCCCCCCCCCCCCACACACACACATAGACATCCCAAAGGCAAGCAGGCAAAATGAGGTATCTCTCTCATCCTGAACCAAGTAGAAGGGAGCAGGAGTCTGGGATTTCAACATAAAAAAAATGCAATTGATAGTGTGAAAGGAGACGAGCAGGTGTTTGATAAAGAGGTTTAGGACAGGTGCCCCTTAACCCCACCCAGAATGTGCCAATTTGGCATGTCGATTATTCTGAGCTGAAAACACATGAGTCCCTATGGTCTCAAGATACAGGTTTGTCCCCCACTTAACCACACAGAACAATCTAAGTTGAAGGTCTTTCCAGAATAAAGGGTATTAACAAATTTTCTGAGTGATTCTTCTGTATGGTAGGGCTCATGTTTATCACCAAACCTCTGTTCTTCCTATCACCCTGTGAATTACATTTCTTTGCTCTGAAATTCCAGACCCCTACTCCCTTCTTGACAATCCAGAGGCCCATATATACCTCATTTTGCCTGTCTTTAAAATTTCCATGTCTCTGTGGATTCATTGTACATATGCCATTCCACTTGATTTTCTCCTGTTAATCTGTCTTCTGTCAATTTGATTCTTAGTCGAGTTAGAAAGACCCTTGAAGGAGACATGTGTTATTACTTCCTGACTTTGGTAATTAGATGTTTGGTCTGCTGGATCTATGGATCACTCAGATAAAATTTATCTCCTATAATAACCCTTATTTTGAAAAGGGCACCCAATTTAGATTCCTCTAGGTAGTTAAGGGAGGAACCAAAATTTCCTGGAGCCCAGTGTCTTGATTGCCTTCAGCTCCAAATAATCCACATGCCCAACTGGCACATACTGGCAGGGCCTATCCCAACCCTTTCCAAAGCACAGAATTTGGTGAGAAAGACAGAAATGAAAGCACTAAAACGTACAGTCTTTGCTTCCATGTATATCTGATTTGAGGTTTCAACAAAACATTAGCACCTAATGTTTGAGAAACTGTTTAAGAAGTGGGAGGAAGAGTGATCCAAACCTCTGGTGATTATCAACTGCTACTTTGGATCACACCCTTGTGGAGGGAAAAATAATTAAATTTAGTGAAATATTAAGAATTCTTTAATTCTATAATATTAATGTGTCATTGTTAGTTGTAGGTTTCATCAAAAGTACCAGAGTAAAATCCATTGTCAACAACAAGGGAACAGGGTGAGGAGTAGATGAGTACTCTGTGTCCTCTCTGCCACACTTCTGCAAGTATTAATTACATAATAAAAATTCACATTAAAATTATAACTCTATGGGGGCTCCTGGGTTGCCCAGTCTGTTAAGTCTGTGAGTCTTGATTTCAGCTCAGGTCACAATTTCATGGTTCATGAAATCGAGCCCACATTCTCCACAGTTGGGTTTCTCTCCAAATCTTATTCTCCTCAGTCATATTCTCTGCAGTTGTTGGGTTTCTCTCAAAGTATATATACTCTGATGTCAAGGAAATTCTGAGGAATGTTTAAAGAATTCAGCCAATTCTTTACATCTGTAAGGTTTCTTCCCAGTATGAAATATTTGATGCCCAGGAAGACTTCAACTTCAGGTATAGACTTTGCCACATTCTGTACTTTTGTAAAGTTTTTCTCCAGTATACACTCTGTGATGTGAAAAACGAAAACAAAAGCAAAAAAACCTGAGTACTGGTTAACGGCATCGCCACATTCTTTATAGGTAAGGTTTCTTCTCTGGATGAAAATTCTTCCTTTAGCAAGTTTTGAAGACTGCTTAAAAACTTTGCCAAACTTACTACATTTGTAAGTGTCCTCTCCAGCAAGGAAACAGTGACATTTAAGAAAATTTGAGGTTGGATAAAAGACTTTCCCACATTTCTCTCTTTTAAACTTATTCTATTGAAACTGAGCTCTCTGCTATTTATTCAGATTTGATACATGGTTAACCTTTTCCCCAGATTCACTGTATTGTTATGTTTTGTCTCCATGGTAAACACATTGGTAATTATTAAATACACAGTCCTTACTAAACATCTTCCCGAATTCACAACACATGAAAAGTTGCTCCAAATTCAGGATTATATGATACTATTGAACAGTGATGTTTGGATAAAATCCTTCCCATAATTACCAAAATTAGAACTTTGGAACAAAGAGGAATTATTTGTTCGTGAAAGGTTAATAACCCCTCAAAAAAGAACATCCCAGGGGCGCCTGGGTGGCTCAGTCGGTTAAGCGGCCGACTTCAGCTCAGGTCATTATCTTTTGGTCTGTGGGTTCGAGTCCCGCATCGGGCTCTGTGCTGACAGCTCAGAGCCTGGAGCCTGTTTCATATTCTGTGTCTCCCTCTCTGTGACCCTCCCCTGTTCATGCTCTCTCTCTCCCTGTCTCAAAAATAAATAAAATGTTAAAAAAAAATAAAAAAAAGAACACCCCAAATTGATCATATTTAGACATTTTATCTTTATTTTTAACTTTCTAAAATCTAAAACTGTTCGAATAATTTATCCAATCCTCTATTTGAAATGATTGGAATTATTACTTTTGGCACACACTCATTGAATTTCTAGATTTTCCAAATTTCCTTTCAGAGCATATATATGTGTAAAAAAATGGACTTTGGTCTTTATGCTCATAACAACATTGTTCCACAAACAGTTGTCTTAAAGTGGGGTTACCCCCAAAAAGTTTTATATCCTTGTTCTCTTTTTAAGGTTTATTTATCTATCTATCCATTCAATCATTCTTTCATTCATTCAAAAAGATAGGCAGAGAGGGACAGAAAGAAGAGAGACAGAGAATCTCAAGCAGGCTGCACACTCTCAGTGCACAGCCAAACTTGGGGCTCAAACTCACAAAACCATGAGATCATGGCCTGAAGCAAAGTCAAGAGTGGGAAGCTTAACTGACTGATCCAGCCAGGTGCCCCTCCTCAATCTCTTTAGTCAGTAAACATTCTATTGTGGGTAAATAACCCAGTTTGGTTCTATCCATCATAATATTCCTTCTGCTCTTCCTTCTCTCCTTCACCTTCCTAATCTTCCACTAACAGTGAATACTCAAAAGTCACAGTTACCATATCTTCCCAATAGCACCCCATGGAAAGAATCTCCTTGGCTTCTCTTTGTCAACAAGCCCAAGGTGTCATCAAAAGGCATAACTGAAAGATGCCAAGTAAATGATCCAACAACTGCACTTGCATCAATATACTATAAGGTGCTAATGCAAAAACTTAATACCCATCACCAGACATCAGCAGACTTGAGAAATAGGAGGCACAGAGACTCTGCTCCTCGAAGCAGAAACAGACTGGCCCAACTGCCCTTTCAAGTGCCCCAGAATCCGGTTGGGAGAAGAAAGCACTCCCAGGCAAGGACAAACTGAAGAAGACTCACATCAAAGAGGGAAGAAAAGTTAGTGAAACTTTCCCCCAATAGCTCTTCACTCTACCTGGGACTCCATGGCAAGATTATGAGAAAATGCTCAACTCTGCATAGGAAATAAGACATGAGGGACCTGTGTAAAGATCTGGCTCTTTTGTAGCTACCTGAGGGGACTGGATCCTGTCATACAGGACACTGAGGGCTCAAGGAATGGAAGCATATAATGAAAGCATTGTGCTGGCTGCTCAGAAAAAAAAGCTGAGTATTTCTTCAAACACCAGCGAATGCAGAACTTAAACCAAACATCAAGGAGAGAGAGATGTATCATGTGTTCTAATTAAGACCCAACACACACTTTCTTAACTGGGAAATTACAAGAGCTCAAGCTTCATACATCTTCAGAATGTTTCACAGGACCCAGGATTTACTAGCACAGCTCTGTTTTGTTTTCCTTTACAAAGCAAGTTCACAAAGCCTGGGACCAGAGGCTGGTTTTTAAATTCCAAACACTCAGTGAAAGATCACAAAGCATACGAGGAAACAGAAAAATGTGTTATGGGGTGCCTGGGTGGCTCAGTCGGTTGAGCATCCAGCTTCAGCTCAGGTCATGATCTCACGGTTTGTGAGTTCGAACCCCACGTTGGGCTTTGTGTTGACAGCTCAGAGCCTGGAGCCTGTTTCAGATTCTGTGTCTCCCTCTCTCTCTGCTCCTCCCCTGCTTATGCTCTCGCTCTCTCTCTCCCTCTCTCTCAAAAATAAACAAACATTTAAAAAAATTAAAAAAAAAATAAAAATGTTTTACAATTGAAGGAACAAAATAAAACTCTAAAACTTACCATTAATTGTTACATAACTATTCATTACCTGACAAAGAACTCAATCATCATAACCATGATCATGGAGGAAGAAGAGAGAACAGATGGGGCACTAAATGATACCAGAAAAACTATATATGGCCAAATAAAAATTCAAACCAACAGAAAGTGTTGAAAAAATAAAACAAAATTTAGGAGTTAAACAGTCCAGTAAATGTATTTTGAAAACCAGTAGAAGGGGTGGCAGTGCTTAGCTGGCTTAGTTGGTAAAGCATGCAACTCTTCTCAGGGTTCTTGGTTTGAGCCCCATGTTGGGTGTAAAAATTAGTTAAAAAATTAAATATATTTATTTAAAGAAGAAAAAGTAGTAAAGGGTTAAGAAAAGACTTGATCAAGCAGAAAAAAAAAAGAATCAAACAACTTAAAGACCACTTGTTTAGAATTAATCACTGAGGGAACAAATTACAATTGGAATAGAACAGAGTCCAAGGGACTTCTGGGACACCAAAAGTAAATCAATATACATAAGGGGAACCCATATGAAAACAGAGTCAAAGGGGACAGAGAGCTAACATGAAAAACTAATGGCTTATAATTCCCACATTGGTGGAAAGAAACAAACATGCAAGAATTTCAGTGAATTATTAACACAGGATGAATGCCAATTCTTAAACAAAATGACACACTATAATTAACTGATCATAAATCACAGGTGAACAGAAAACTTTGAAACACTAGGAGAAAAGCAACTCATCTTGTGCAGCAGATCCACTGTAAGTTAGTAGTGGTTTCTCAACACATCCTACAGGAAGTAGGCATAGGATGATACACTCAAGTACTAAAATACCAAAAAATAGCAACCAACAATATTGTACCTGGTAAAACTGTCCTTCAAAATGGAGAAATGAAGACTTTACCAGGAAACACCCCTAGAAGTTTACCAGTAAACTGTCTCTACAAGAAAAATTCAAGGAAGATTCTGGTTAAAGTACAAAGACTGTAGAAGTAACTGACCCAAAAGGAACATATAAAACTCTCCGCTTTATGTAAATACTTAAACAAAGAGAGAAACCTACCATTTGTAAAAAGGTACCACAAATCACTTTTATTTCTGTGACAGAGTATTAAAAAATTTAAAACTATAAAAATCACGAATCCATATCATAGTGTATGCAAAATAAAAGACAGAATTTGGGATATCGGTAAGACAAAGGGGGTGCAGTGGTGGACATGGCATGTGTGAGAGGTTTTCAGTCATTCTCATGGAAACCACATAGAAAATGCCTCTAGAAGACATAGAAAGGATAGGAGAATGGTATCAAAGCATGTCATTACAAACACCACAAAAACATAATGGGACACAGGAACAGCGAGGAAATGGCATAAAATAGCCACAACAAATACAGAAAACTATACAAAGTTGGTAGCAGTAGTGGTTCCCTTTCAGTAATATATTGATTGTAAAGGGATTCAAGTCCTCCAATCAAAAAGCATAGACTGGTGCAGTGAGTTAACAACAAAACCCTACAGTCTCCTGTGTATAAGAGACTCACAGTAGATTTAAGGACACACTTAAGATGCAAGTAAAAGTGTGTCAACAGACATTCCATGCAAATGGGAGCCAAAAGAAGGCATAAGTGGCCATACTATTATCAAACAAATACACATTAAGTGTCAAAAAGTGTCAACAAGAGAAAAAGGACATTATATAAAGTCATGAAATTACCAGGGCACTATAACAATTATATTTATGTGCGCACCTAGCGTCAAGGATCCCATACATGTGAAGCACACATGACAGAATTGAAGTACGAAGTAAACAGCATCATAAGAGTAGCAGAGGTCAACACTACAGTTTAACTTGATAGAAAGACCGAATTGCATTCCAGTAAGAAGTGCACTTAAGCAACATTACATACCAATTACACATAATAAACATCAAGAGACAGTTCCACCAAGGAAAAGCAGAATACACAACCTTGTCAATTACACACTGATCATCATCCTGTATAGATACTGTGCTAGTCTACAAAACAAGTCTTAAGACATTTGGGAAGATTGACATCATACAAGTATGTTTCTTGTCCACCATGGAATGAAACTAAGTTTTAAGAGCAGATGGAAAATTGTACACTCCACAAACATTTGGAAGCTTAACAATATGCTCTTGAACAGTCAGATATGGAACAAAACGACCAGAAAATTTCTTGAGCCAAGTGAAATGACACACAATATACTCAAACATACGGAATTCAGACAAAGTAATTCTAAGGAAACAGAGGAATGAATAGACAACCTGTGAAATGGAAGGAAATTTTTTGCAGAGCACTTAGAGCAGAAGGAGGTAATATCCACAATAGAGAAAGAACTCGTGCATCAACAACCAGAAAGCAAATAACATGATTTAAATTTGGAGAAAGGATAGATGGGCATCATCCAGTGAGGATATACAAGTGGCCAACCATATGAAAGATACTCAAAACGATTATTCCTTAGGAAAATATAAATCTGATCACAGTGAGTTATCACATTACACCAGTTCACATCCCAGTATTAAACAAGCATATGTTGGAAAGGATGTGGACAGACTGGAACCCTTACACACTGCTAGAGTAAACACAAATGGTGCAACTACACTGGAAAACAAGATGAAGGTTTGTCAAGAAAATTTAAATAATATTATCATAAAATCCAGCATCCCACTTGTGGGTATGTAACCAGAAGAATTCAAAGTAGGGTCTGTAAAAGACATGTGCACAAGTAGATTCCTAGCAGCATTATTCAGAAAAGCCAATAATAAGCTAAAGCAATAGAAATGTTCACAGGTGCACGAATGGGTAAAGAAAATGTACCATATACACACACTGGAAGAATATTCAGCTTTGAAAGAACCTATCTCATCACATTATACAACCTGGCTAAAATGTGATGACATTATGCTTAGTGAAATCAATGAGTCACAGAGACAGATACACTGATTTCACTTATGTGACTAATGTAATGTAGTGAGCCTCACAAAGAAAGAAAGGAAGAAAGAGGGAGAAAGAAAATGTAGTTGGGGATTAGAATAGATACAAATGTGGAAGTGGTTATTTAAGAGGCATTGAGTTTCAGTTTTCCAAGATGAGAAAATTCCAGAGGTTGGTTTCGTAACAACTTAAGTATACTTAACACTACAGTTTAAAATGGTCAGAATAGTAAATTTTATGGTATATGTTTCAACCACAATTAAGAGTAAAATATAAAACTTAAAGTTGATACACAGTTATGAGTTTTAAAATATTACCTTCAATTCAAGACAGTATTTCTCTCACAATGGGAATATACTTTCATCCATAGATTATGACCTGAATTCTACTATAACAATTCACCAAGACAGCATAAAATAACCACTGACCACTAACCAAGAAAAGCAGCAAGATAAATCATAAGCAAAAAATGTATGGGTAATATTAATATAGACAAATGTACAAGTAATTTATTGGAAATTGACATATGGCTGATTCCTATTTGAATTAACCCTTAAACTGCCATAAAATGTACTGAGTTGAAAATTGTCATCCACAAACATAAAACATAAAAAAACAAAAACAATATTAATTAGTGTGGTGGAACCTATCATACAAAAGGAAGCATCGTTACAGAGTTGTCAAAAAAGAGAAATTTTAACCATCAAAATCCTGAATCATCGATATTGATTTAAAAAGCATCTAGCTAAAAAAAAAAAAAAAAAAGAAGAAGAAGAAAACCTCCACCTCCAAGTATTATTGATACAATAACAAGGAGTGGAAATTAAAATCTAAGAAGTAGTCAATACCAAGAACCCAGAAATGGACCCACAAACGTATGACCAACTAATCTTTGACAAAGCAGGAAAGAACATCCAATGGAATAAAGACAGTCTCCTCAGCAAATGGTGCTGGGAAAACTGGACAGCGACATGCAGAAAAATGTACTTGGACCACTTTCTTACACCATACACAAAAATAAACTCAAAATGGATGAAAGACCTAAATGTAACACAGGAAGCCATCAACATCCTCGAGGAGAAAGCAGGCAAAAACCTCTTTGACCTTCACCGCAGCAACTTCTTACTCAACACATCCTTGGAGGCAAGGGAAACAAAAGCAAAATTAAACTATTGGGACCTCATCAAAATTAAAAGCTTCTGCACAGCGAAGGAAACATTCATCAAAACTAAAAGGCAACCGACAGAAAGGGAGAAGATATTTGCAAACGACATTATCAGATAAAAGGCTAGTATCCAAATCTATAAAGAACTTATCAAACTCAACACCCAAAAAACAAATAATCCAGTGAAGAAATGGGCAAAAGACATGAATAGATACTTCTCCAAAGAAGACATCCAGATGGCCAACTGACACATAAAAAATGGTCAACATCATTCATCCTCAGGGAAATACAAATCAAAACCACAATGAGATACCACCTCACACCTGTCAGAATGGCTAACATTAACACCTCAGGAAACTACAGATGTTGGCAAGGATGTGGAGAGAGGGGATCTCTTTTGCACTTCTAGTGGACATGCAGAGAGAGGGGGAGAAAGAAAATCCCAAGCAGGCTCAACACTGTCAGCACAGAGTCTGGCACAGGGGTCGAACTGATGAACCATGAGATCATGACCTGAGCATAAGCCAGACACTCAATTGACTGAACCATGCAGGCACCCCAGAAGGAAATTAATTTTTAAAATCAGGAAGCCATCTCTTTCTTCAGCTGGAATAGAGGAGTAGCCTCCATGAGCAAGATCAAGTCCAACCCTTGCTATTGGGTCAGATGACTACCAGTGATATGTAGAGAGAGCTCCTCCTGCCAAATCCCGATTCCATTTTAATGATGTATCCCATTACCAATTTTCACTGTTGGAAAGGAAAATTTGCTTTGTTCAGGAGGCTAGCATTACAGGAATAAGGTAGACTTATGTCCAAAGACTATCTACAAATCACCTACCAAGCAGGGAGTATTGAAGGGGGAGGCACACAGAACTAGTGAGCACTGACATGTAGGAGAAGCAGTGCTACAGTGCTTAATCAATATGATTAATATAATTCTCAGCATATTGAGAATGATTCTCAGATCCCAGACAGCATGAGTGCCTGTAGAGCAACGGTAGTGAAAACCATGGGCTTCCTGACTAAATATTGGGTTGACTGTTTGAAGCAGTTGTACTTGCTGCTTCTGACTACTGAATTGTGACCCCACTAATTTCTAACAGGTACAGAGCCCAGAGCACGTGACTACCCTAATCATGGGCTAAGTGGCAGGAGGGATGTACCTGTCAGGTAGAGTCAGCATCCCTGGAAGATCATCCATCTACAGTGGAAACAATCTACGGTGGGGTTATGTACCTGGGATACTCGTGCTTTGTGGTATCACAGCACATGCCTTGCGATCATGCCTATTACATTGTCCACAAGGCTTCTTCATCTCCAACATCTACTCTGCCATGTGACATTACAGAAAAAAATATTGTAATGGTTATATTTACTTTTGAGAGAGAGCGAGAGAGAGACAGACACACAGACAGAATCCAAAGTAGGCTCCAGGCTTTGAGCTGTCCAGAGCCTGACACAGGGCTCAAACTCAGGAACTGCAAGATCATGACCTAAGCCAAAGTTGCATGCCTTAACTAACTGAGCCACCCAGGTTCCCCTGGTTGCTATATTCTAAAGGATCTCATGACTACTGGTATACCTGATAATTAATATCAGAGTGAATGATAAGCACCAGAGAAATCTTGCAATATTTTAGGAGCAGAAACTTGAAAAAAAAAATTATGAACTAATACTCCCGGCATGAACTTCCCCCTTGAGCACTAAGCATATAACCATCATCTTCATCAACTTCAGCCAAAATGCAGCTCTGTCTGGCCACTTATCCTGTCCCTGTACTACTTGCATAAACTTACGAAGTTGTACCATAAAACATCTCAAGAATTCTTTCCTGACCAATGATTCCACCACAATTTTGTTACCTAAAAACCTGTTTGGAAGCCAAGTCAATTTAAAAGCCAATACTCAAGAGGAGCTTGACTGGAAAGGAATTTAAGGTCTTTTCAGGAGGCTGGCCATTTGGGAAGCAGGCAGACTCTTCTCCAAACACCAACTTCAAGGTTACTTCCTTGTCAAAAAAATTTTAAAGGCACCTTAGAGCACTTAGGCAGTAAAAGTGAAGGGCAGTAATATGTAACACCTCTTGGCTGTGTGTACACTCAATTCAGGCAGCTACAAATATTATTGGGGTGCTGGAATGTTGTGTATTGGTGCCACAGGGGGAGGCTGTGCAAGAGGGTTTGGGACCAAGTCTAAGAAACAATGAATGATAGATGCATCTACAAAGAGAGATCTGGTTAATCAATTATGCAGGCCACAGGTGAATGCTAAAATATTCCTGGGGCACCAGAGTGGTGTAGTCCGTTATACACCTGATTCATGGTTTTGGTTTAGGTCATGATTTCACAGTTCCCGGAGTTTGAGTCCCACCTTGGGCTCTATGCTGGCAGAAAACAGCCTGCTCAGGATTCTGTCTCTCTCCTCCTATCCCTCCTGAACTTGCGATCTCTTTCTCTCTCAAGATGAAAACAGTATTAAATTAAAAAAAAAAAAAACAACAGGGGCGCCTGGGTGGCGCAGTCGGTTGAGCGTCCGACTTCAGCCAGGTCACGATCTCACGGTCCGTGAGTTCGAGCCCCGCGTCAGGCTCTGGGCTGATGGCTCGGAGCCTGGAGCCTGTTTCCGATTCTGTGTCTCCCTCTCTCTCTGCCCCTCCCCCGTTCATGCTCTGTCTCTCTCTGTCCCAAAAATAAATAAAAAACGTTGAAAAAAAAAAAAACAAAAAAAAATGTAAAGACTGCTTATTTGGCTAGAGGGGCTGCATTATGGCTTCAATGTAATGTGTAAAAAAAAAAAAAAAAAAAAGGCCCTCTAGGTTTATTGTTGGTGTAAATGAAGGACTTCCTTTTCTGTTTTAAGTTTATGTATTTATTTTGAGAGAGACAGAGACTGCTCAATCAGAGAGAGGCAGAGAGAAAAGCAGAGAGAAAGAAACTCAAACAGGCTCCAGACTACCTGTGCAGAGCATGATGTGGGGCTCATACTCACAGACCAACCAGGAGATCATGACTTGAGCCAAAATCAAGAGTCTGATGCTTAACCTACGGAGCCACCCAGGTGCTCCAGGAGTTCCTTCTTTTGTGAGGCTGATATGGTTACCAAGAATAAATTAGGAGGGACAACTGTACCAGAAAGAGAGCTAATTCCAGAGATTAACTGTTTATATCATAAGACGTTGGTGCCTGGTGTGGCAAACCAGTATGAGACAATCAGTTGCTCTTTGCTTTCTTCTGTATTGAATATCTTTCTCCTGCTCTGAAATTCTAAATTCCTACTGCCTTCTTCAATGTCCCCATGTTATAAGCATCAATCATCTTTGAGACTCCTATCTTTAAGGTTCCCCTAATTAAGAAATAATTTTTTTTGTCTTGTGAATCTGTCTTAAGTCAGTTTAATTACTAGACCAGCCAAAGAATAGAGAAGGGAGCAAGAAAAAATTTTCCTCTCCTACACATTCTGTTGTGGAAACTGACCTCTGTGCTTCAGAGCCAAAACATAATTAGAAAAATAGTGGGGAGTAAAGAGGAACAACAGCTTTCTTGCTTTGTCAAGCAAAGGAGACTGGAGCACATTAGGGCCTTTAGGACTGCAAGCCACCCAGAGGGAAGGGCTGGGGGGTTATGTAGGGAAATACAGGGTCTAGCTGGTTTCAAGAGGAATTGTGTTTGTGCTACTGAAGTAGTTTGAAGCTTTGGCCTTCAGAGCCAATGGCCAAAAAAGAATTCTTGACACAACTTCAGTGCCAAAAGATGGTTTTATTAAAACATGGGGACAGGTCCTTTGGGCAGAAAGAGCTGCACTGAGGTTGTGACAGGTGACTGTCACAGGTTGTGATAGGACTTCAAGTTGGGAGGGGGTTGGGGATAGTGTAAGTTGATGGGGTTTTGGAGTGGGGGTGGGGGTCCAGAGCCAAAGGCCAAGACAGAATTCCTGAGACATCTTTGGTGCAAAAGGGTAGTTTTATTAAAGCCCTAGGACAGGACCCCTGGGCAGAAGGGTTTCCCCAGATCCTGAGGAGAGACTGATTATATGGTTAGGAGTTGAGGGAGGTAAAGTCAAGGGTAAGTTCCCAAATGGATTGTCCTATGCTAAAGACTCATAAGATACCAGAGGCCTAGCTATTGTCAAGCTAAAATGGTTTTTCCTTCTAGCAAAGCATGAAGACAGTAGGGAGGTCCTGGAGAAATGGTAGACTCTGCCTGCCTCAAATATTTGCCAATGGGCTCTAGGTTATAAGGAGGTTTAATTTTCTCTACCATTTCCTTCTTCCTTTGTTTCTCATATCATAAGTCTTTAAGGAATTTTTGGAAGCAAGGTTTCCAGGAACTTGAGGAGGATAGGAGGTACTGCTAGGAAAAAATCATTTCTTACTGCTTAGAAAAAACTTAGTCATGAGATCCTTCAAATGTACATCCATTGGGCAGATGTTCGGAGTATGACTGCTAACATATATCTTGGGGGGTAAAGAAAAAGGAAGTTCCCAAAGGAATTTTTGTATGTTAAAGTAGACTTACAGGATCCTTGAGATTAGAATAATGTTAAGCTAAGGTGGCCTATTCCTCTTACCAAAGAGTCATCATCTAGGCTGCTGAGCTCCCAGAGGAAGGTTGTTCTGCCTGTTTCAAGGACTTGTCAATGGGCTGGAAGTAGTAGGAAAATTTAATTTTTCTTTGCCTTTGTTTCCCACATCACTGCTGGCCTTGTTCATCATGTTTTCTTTTTTCTTTTTTTTTTTTTTTTAACTTTCATTTACTTTTGAGACAGAGAGAGACAGAGCATGAACGGGGGAGGGTCACAGAGAGAGGGAGACACAGAATCTTGGAAGTAGTAGGAAAATTTAATTTTTCTTTGCCTTTGTTTCCCACATCACTGCTGGCCTTGTTCATCATGTTTTCAAGGTGGTACTGGCTTCCTGAAGAAAAAGGCTAAGAAGAGAGGATGGAAAGTTTGCACAAGAGAGGAAAAATGTTATTTTAATATGAAGCCTCACTGATATTTGAATGCAGCCATTTTGACTTTGTTCAACTTTATGCATTTAAGTGTTATCATTTTGAGTCACCAGGGTAACTATAGTAAGATCATTTCATATTTTACAATGACGAGCCACTCAATATTTTCTGGAATGACTGAAATAAAAATGGTAACACCAAATACCTATGAAAATGTCAAGCAATTAGAATTCTCCTATGTCACTAAGGGGAATGTAAAAAGTACCTTCACTTTGGAAAACGGTATGGCAATTATGCATGAAAATAAACACTTCAAGGTGCCTGGGTGGCTCAGTCCATTAAGAATAGGACTTTGACTCAGGTCATGATCTCACAGTTTGTGGGTTCAAGCCCCAAGTTGGGGGCGCTGTGTTGATAGCTGAGAGCCTGGAGCCTGCTTCAGATTCTGTCTCTCTCTCTCTCTGCTCCCTCCCCCAATCACGTTCTGTCTCTCAAAAATAAATAAAAACATTAAAGGAAAATAAACATTTCCCTACTGAAGGGGAGCACTTTGTCACCCCCAAATATGTCTCTTTATCCATCACAACTCCTCCTCCTCATCACCAAATTCATACTGGAGAAAAACCTTACTAATGTAAAGAATGGTCAGGCCTTTAACCAGAACTCAGCCCTTACTCAACATCACAGAATTCACACTGGAGAGACAACTTACAAATGTAAGGAATGTGGCCAGGTGTTTAACCAACTTTCACACCTTGCACAACATCACAGAACTCATACTTGAAAAAAACCTTACCAATACAAATTATAAAGTGTTTGATCACGGTTTGACATTTACTCATTATCACAGAATTCATACTGGAAGAAACCTTACAAATTTAAGGAAGGTGAGAAAATCTTTGTGGACTGGTCACCCTTACTTCACACTGGAAAACGTATAGTGGAGAATAACAATTGAATACAAAAGAGCGTGGCAAGTCCTGTAAGCAATGCTAAATCCTGACTACTGATCATAGAATGTATATGGGGAGGAATTGGCAAATATGTAGAATTTGGTGAGCCTGTTAATCAAAGGTCAAGATTCATTCTACAACACAGAATTCCTACTGGAGAAAAAAACTTAAAAATGTAAAGAATGTGGTACAACTTCTAGGACTGCTGAATCCTTACTCACCATCACATAGTTTATACTTAAGAGAAACATTATAAAGGTCAAAAATGTGCCAAGCCTGTAGCTAGAATTCGTAACTCGCTCAACATCATAGCTGTATTACAGGATAGAAACCAAAACATGCAGAGAAAGTTTCAGTGCCTTTCACTGGAACTCAATCCTTAATATCCCAACATGCAAACTAGATTTAAACTCTACAAATATAATAAAGGAGGAAAGGCCTTCATATTAAATGTACACTTTAAACAAACATCAGAGATGCATAAAAGTAACTGGAAAGCCATAAATATTTAGAAAAGTATTTAATTGAACATAGAAATCAATAACTGTCACAGAATTCAGAGTAGAAAGCAGTAGGTCAGTCACTCTATTCAGATAGGACATCAAAATATTCATTGTAGGGAAGAATACAAAGTTAATCACTTAGAAGGCACTGAGCTGTGATTGTGGAGAAGGTCAGAGAAAGAGGAGCACACAGGAATGCATAAGGAAAATGTTTCCCCAAATCAAGTGGTTTGGAAAACAAGAGAAGTTGAACCTTGTGGGTCCTTTCAACCAGCAAGGCTTAATGCCTAGAGTTTAAAAGGTCAGCTGTGGATAGGAGGGCACTGCACTGCTCCTGGAGAGAAGACAGGCATGCAACCTGTGGTGGAGGTGGGGAGGGGGAGAGGGGATATGAGTTGGAAACCACATACAACCTGTGGTAGAGACAAATTGGAAACGGCGATCTGAAGATCACAGGGGCACACACAGGGGGGAGATTATTCACTATTCAAGGAGACTTCCCTCAGAGGCAATATTCACTGAAATGCCTGTCTGAGAACCAAGGACCTGGGTGGCACCATTTCCTCTCCCCACCCCTCAGCATGAACACAGAGCCACCTGAGCAGTTTGTGCAACTGGAGATGACGTCTGGGGACAGCAACCTCAGTGTTTGTTAAAAGAACAAATTAATGACCTTCATCCAGACCTAGGGAGACATGATATCTGTGTGTTTTTAAGTGAAATCTCAAGTGATTGGTGTATACATGAAATTTTGACAAGCAATGTTCAAAATGTCATTCTTACCTTTGACTTCATATTGGGATCCCCTGTGTAGAGTTTTGAACTACCGTCTCTACTGTCCCATCCCCAAAGATTCTGGCACTTAGTTCTTTTTGGGGCCCAGCATCAATTAGGTCTAAATGAACTGGCCCAATTATTCCACTGTGAGGTCAATGTAAATGCTGAGGCTCCCAGTACATTTAAGAGTACAGAGTATCAGGCAATGTGGAAGCCTCCATGAAGAAGACTTCACTCTGTAAGTTTTCATAGGGGATGGTCAGTCTGCCTCACATTCCTGATGTTGTGCCAGACTTTGTGTGTGTCCCTGGGAGATAAGGGCACCCAAAACTGGGACAGGAGTAAATTACATTGGGGCCTCCACTAGATTCTTCCTATGTGTACAGATTTTCACATGTCCCCAAAAGCAAATCAGATCCCATAGAGCCTCACTGGCCATGAGGAAGCTTTTGGATTTGACTGTGAACGCCATGGTAGACATTGGCACAGAGGGTAAGCCTTAGAGGATGTAGGAGCATGGGAAGAGTGAGACTGGAAAGTCCTTCCAGGACCATTGGAAAAACCTAGGCTTCCAGAATCATTCTATTCAAGTAGAGCTTCCCAGACCACATATTAAAGATTGAGTTTTTTCCTTTGACCTGTGACCCTCACTTGTGTCATCTGCTTCATTCATTCCCACTTACTTGGGTGTGTGGTTACTCTCTCCTGTCTCTTCAAGTGCAAGGTCTCTTTCTTTTTCCAAAGATCTTACCCAGATCAACTCTAAAGACAGCAAGACCTATGTATAGGAAAAAAGATACAGGACCCTTGCTGGACAATCTACAATTACAAATCCAGCACTGTGCTCTATAGAGAAGAGAACACATTACAGAAGGATATAGAAAATTATTTCTCCCAACGCCTTTTCCTGATGGCCTCTTTAGAACACTTAGGAAGGCTTTTCAATATTCAGTTCCTAACTCCACTTCCAAGTAGTACTGAATCAAAAATAATGAATATTGGAGCACCTGGGTAGCTCAGTTGGTTAAACATCTGATTTCAGCTCAAGTCTCATGAGTTCAAACCCCACATCTGGGTCTGCACTGACAGTGTGGATCCTGTTTGGGGGTCTCTGCCTCCCTCTCCCTGACCCTCCCCTCACATACACTCTCTCTCTAAAAATAAATAAACTTATAAAAAAGAGTCTAACCAAAGAATAAGGAATGTATATCAGATTTTAAGGTGTTGACAACAATATCCTATGCCATTTAGTTTCTAGAATTATCACTAATTCACAGTGAGGGTAACAGAGAACCTCAGAGAAGGGGAACGTTTAAGTCAAGATACAACATCATGAATACTTTATTCCTTTCACCAACAAATTCCTGATTATTTCCTTGAAATGGTATCATTTGGCATTTGTGCCAAGTTGCATTATAGAATTATAAGACCTGTGAGCATACAGTAGTTATACTTGTTAGCTTTTGCTGAAAAAAAAAAAAAAGAATGAATAAAAGATCTGCTACACTGTGCAAAATAAAATGGAAACTTAATAGATTAAGGACCAATATAAAACCTTTATTTGCAAAAGCCAGGATTTCTAGTAAACAAAGGAGAGAGATTTCATTTTCTTGGGATTCTGTCAGAGAGACCCTGATCCATGTGAACAATGTTAACATCAGCTGTAGTGAGACAAATTGATATCAGGGGCCTCATGCATGTAGAAGGACTCATCATTGATGTGATAGAGTTTCCAAAGGAAGAAAAAAAAACAACAAAAAATCATACTAGGATATGAATCATGAGAATATAGAAGGTTTTTGCAAATTTTAAGCCACAGATTCCTCCCATGTCCTCTAGTCTTTAATGCTTTCTAAATAGTAAATCTTTGAAACAATCTAGACATCAAGGCTCTTTTTCAGAACATTCACTTATCTGGGCCCAAAAGCCAGTCGATTTGTTTTTCTTTTTTTCTTTAAGTTTATTTATTTTGAGCAAGAGTGAATGGGGGCAAGGGAGAAAGGAAGAGAATATGCCAGACAGGCTCTTCTGACAGTAAGCAGCCTGACACAGGGCTCACTCAAACCATAAGATATTGACCTGAGCTGGCATCAAGATTGCATCGCTTAACCGACTGAGCCACCTGGGCTGTTTTTATGTTTTTAATCGGTTTACATAGACTCGTGCCACACCCAAACAGGACATAAATATATAAACTCATCCTTTACTGGAATCCTCAAACCTGATCTATCTACTATGAAAAACTTGGGTATCAACACATCCCCATACTGATGTGTTACCAAAGGGTTATTTCCAATAATCTGCAGGTCATGAATTCATGGCAGGAATTCCTCAACCTGTATAGAAAGCCTGGTTGTAGAGAATGAAGAAGGCTCTAGGACATAACACAGGAACATCCTAGAACTGAATTTGACTATCATAAAAGGGATAAATACTAGTCCAAAACATATTTATTAGTCAGGCGCAGGTAGAGGAATAAATGTTTGCAAGCTCTAAAAACATGACATTTCATTAAGTAATGAGGACACAGCTTCTGCGCTAAATCAAGACAAAATTTACCTGAGAAGCAGCCATTTCTTCCTCACCCTTCTGCTGTCAAATGCTTTCTGAGGTGCTAGTATGTGGAGCAATCACACCTGTAGGCCTTTAAAGGCCTCAGCACAGCCTCTTCACCTGCTCTCATCAGCTCAGAGGCAGAAGGAACTTGAAATGCAGAAAAGGCTGCCCTTTACTTGACTCTGTCAAAGGAAAGACTCAGAAAACGGACCTCTGACATGTGAGTTTCTCCTTCCCAGTTTCAGATGTCCTCCCCTCCCATAGGCAGACACACATTCTGCCACAGTCCAGGGAACATGGGCTGCACTGACCTGCCCCTTCCAGGTCCACGCCAAACAGACTATCATCATCTCTTCTACTGAAAGGCGAATGCAACCCTCCCAAGTAGTTAGTGAATCCTCGTGCTTCACCCTGGTCTCACCTGAGAATCACCTGGAGCTCATAGTTAAAGCAGCACCGGTGTTCTCACCCTGATCAACAGACCCTGGCAGAGGGCAGAGGTGATGCTGGTTCCTAAAACTCACCAAGGGATGTTTTTCGTAAATCCAGGCTGATAAGCAGTTCTGTGCTTTGAAGTTTTCATGTGCATATAAATCATGTGGTCTCCAGAGCCCATAAAAGAAACGGTGATTTTGTAAGGTTGGAATGGGGTCCATGAATGGGCTGGCGTCTTTCACCAGTTCCTTGTTAGTGCAGATGCTGTTCCCCAAGACCCATTAGTAGTACCTCATGAGCCAATGCAGGCACAGCACACTTAAGTCCCCCATCGCCACCATCTGACTCAACACAAACAACTCCTGTTTAGTTTCCAGGGAAGACTTTACCACTTACGTTCTTCTTTTGTGAGTTTACTTTTGGTTCCCAGCAAAGACCACCATCATCATCCTTCAGAACATTTTACATTGCACTAGGTCACTTTCAGATTTCCAAATAGTTGTTCTACAGGTATGCATGTTCCACCATTTGATTTGAGCTTTTGCTGACAGAAACATACTGCTTTAGTAAAGTACTGGACTTAAAAGGAAGGTTTTCCAAAATGGTTTATATCCTTCACCAGTTTGGGCAGTGAGATTCTCATTACACACAGTTGTCTCAATTTGGGTATGGCCTTCCTGATACTGTTGATAAACTTCACTCTTCCCATCATTGTCCTGGTTTATCATTCAGTGTAAATTCTCAAGGGCACTAGGTTTATATCTACTCATTGACATGTGTTGACAAGCTTCTATGCACGATGTCAAAAAGCTCAGGGTGCCATGGGAAGTTACAGCTGACAGATATCAAATAACAGAGGTAAAATTCCACTTATTACTCTCACAGGATGTGCTGACAACTTCTAATCTACATCCCTAAAATCGCTCAGAGAATGTCAGCAATGTGGCTGAGAAGGAATCATGAGAACATCATTCCTCCATAGACACATAAACTTGCACAGGACGCACTGACCACATAGCATAATAGATAATGCTATAGTATTGTCATGCCATAGCACAAATCACTTTCTTCTACCTCAAATACTCAGGTCAAATACCATATGAACCCAAACTCATCAGCAAGAAGGAAATTCAAACATAAAACAGAAATGAACAAAGTAGGATACAGCAAAACTAGGAAAATATAAAGAATAGAAACACTTGGTTTTCAGTACATGAACAAAATTGGCAAATCTTTAACTAAATCAGGAAGGAAAGGAAGACAGAAGACAACTACAATCAAAGTGAAGAGTTGAAAGCAGGCACAGTATAACTGATACCATAGAGATAAAAATATTACAAGAGGTGACAATAGAGAATTACAAGCCAAGATAGATATTGAAAAATGAGAATAAATTTCAGAAATATAGAACCTATCTGGACTCCCTTGTGAGGAAATATTTTTAAAAATCTCTGTTGATCTACATCTACTAGGTAGATGATAAAAAACTAATTAAAATCAAAAACAAAAACAAAAAACCTCCCAAAAAGTAAAAGTATTTATCCAGATGAATGAACTGGATAATCCATACAAATATTGAATGAGAAAATTGTTCAAATCTCCTCAAATATTTCCAAGGAGTAAGAGAAGGGATATTAAGAACACAGTCTCTGTGACACCAACATTAATAAGTTATCAAAACATAGGAAGACATTGTAAGTAAAGATGAAGGAAATAATTAAAAAGTAGTATTTTAAACCATAAGCAAGTGGGAATTCTTCCTGAAATTCGAGGGTGTTTCAGCACATGGATAACCATCTGTTTAAAACTGCACATTAAACAATGAAGATAAAAAAAAAAAAAGAATGAAGATCAAAATGACATGATGATATTAAGTGATGCAAAACAGGAAGTGAGCTTATTGGACATAATTTTATGGTTAGAAATACTCAATAAAGCAGGAATGGAAGGAAACAACCACGACCTAATAAAGGCCATTTATGTATGGAAAGCTGAAATCTCACATATTCCATAATAAAAGACTAAAAGCTTCTCCCATACGAACAGAAACAAGGTAATGAAGCGACGTCATCACTTCAATTCCACACAGCAATGGATAGTCTCTTCAGAACAAGTGGACAAGAAAAAAAATAGATTAAAGGGATCATAAGTGGAAAAGATAAAACAAAATGATCTCTGTTCACAGATGACGTGACCTATAGAAATCCTGATGTGAAATGAATTTAAAACATGCCGGGTGGAGGGATGATTTAGAATCTCCACTCCCACCAGTCAATATCCTTACAACAGAAAGGTGAGCCCTTCCTTAACCAGTGGAAACAGATGTGATATGGGTTTGGAGGGGCCAAGGAGTATTCTTGAGATGTTTGGGTGCAAAAAGCAGTTTTTAATAAAGCATGTAGTCTCCTGGGCAGGAAGATCTACACAGTCATTTTGAGAGGACATTGATTATATACTTTTAATTTGGGGAGAAAGACGTAATTTCTAAAGGAATTTTCATGTGTTAAAGAAAACCAATAGGATCTTGCAAGTCTGGCTATTGTCAAGGTAAAGGGACTCTTTACCTCTAAAAAAGCATTAAATTAAGGCATTCCTAGGATTCCTAGGAATTCCTAGAGGAATGTCATTCTCTGCAAGTCTCAAGAATGTATCAGTTGTGCTTCAAGTTGAAGGAAAGTTAACTAGAGAAAGCATGAGTGGGGAGGAGCAGAGGGAGGAGAGAGGAAAAATACCAAGCAAGGTCCACAATGTAAGCCCAGGAGCCCAACGGGGCTGAAACTCATGAACCACAAGGTCATGACCTGAACCAAAGTTGGCAATTAGCCAGTTGAGACACCCAGGTGCCCTGATTTTGACTTAGTTCAGACTCCATGTGATTCCATACAGTATTTTTTTTTTCTGTGCAATTCTTATTTAATTCAACAAAATATCCTCCAGTTTCTATGAGCTACACCCAGGCTTCTCTATGATGGACCACTTTGGCAGGAAGATTAGAGTTAATAAGCAATCAAAATTAAGCGATTTCATGAAAAATGTTTACTTTTCCCCACTCTCTAAAAATAATATACATAGAAAAGCTGCCTAGGATGAGAGCAATCACCATACATGACCACATTAGGATAGAAGCTAGGTATGGTCGACAGGGAGGAACCCACTAAGGACTATGTGAACAAAGGTTTCTGTCCTATTGTCTCAGAGTGGCCCACAAAATAATTGCTTACCAAATATGTACTTTTTCATCTTCCTGTGAATTACATTCTTTCCCTTGGAGGCCCCAGACTTCTGATTCTTCCCTCCTCTTCCTTCCTTCTTCTCCTTCTCCTTGTTTCCTCTTCAAAGACATATATACCTTACTTTTCCTTCCTTTGCAATTTTCCTGTGTTTGTGGTCTCCACACATATACTATTAAATTTGATTTTCTGTTTACCTCATGCCAACTTGATTCTTGGTGAACAATGAGAACTTTCTCTGAGGTTCCAATTCATGCTTTTGTATATTCTTCCAAACCATATTTAGCTCTTTTATGCAATCCATGTTATGAAAGAAAAATAAACAGAAAGGCAGGACACAGGATCTATATTCTGGAGCAAATATGGGACACCTATTTTCAAGTCCTAAAGTATGATGATTAACTCACATACATGTTCCTGAGGTACCCACCACAACACCATGCGACCTGTGTGTGAACAGAGTATAAACTCAGTAAACACAGCCTTAACTTATGTTACTTTCCAAATACAGACTTCCTCAGACTAGAACTGTTCCAAATACTGTAATGGGTACATACATCTAACTCACTGATCTCTGTTCTCTAGCTTATGGCTTGACTAATAGTAGCTTCCTTGAGATTTCAACAGACCACCGATGCTGGGGAAAGAAGGAACCCAATGTTACTAAAAGATCAAGCTTAACCGTGGTAGACAGTGGCCTTTTCTAATGCCTGCAAGTCCTGAGATCATATCGAGAATCATTCAGGACTGTAGCACTGCTTCCCCTACCTATCAATGCTCAGTAGTTCTGTGACTCCCCCGTAAAATTCCCTGCTTGCTATGAGACTTTGTAGATGGTCTACAACCCCTGCTTCAGAGAACTAAAACAGTTCAAATAATACGGCTTTCTAATAAATCTCATCAGGTCACTGTCTTGAACCTATTCCCGTGTATAGGCCCTTTGAGCATCCTCTCCAGTATCTACTGTAACATGTGACATTTTAAAGCTATGCCTGTGATGATTATTACATCATCCAATAGGCCCGCCTCCGTAACTGTCACTGATCAAGGCCTGGGCAGTCACGGTAATCATTGTCATGCTTCTCAGTAACACACAGGAATTCAATTAAGTCATGAAGATTAAATAGCACTTCCCGAATCCTCAGAAACTCACCACATTTGCCAATTCCTTATTTCCATGACATTTATTCATCAGATGATGCCACCAAGAGCTGCCTGTGACTTCGGAGTTTCAAAAGGGAGTCACTTCGGGTTCCCACTGTACACTGGAAAGAGATCTTTACATTTTCTTACTTTCCCTTTCCTACAACATTTAATAATATGAGATAAGTTAACACTGGTATTGGGATAACACTTCACTCTGTACACATCATTAAAGACAATTATGTTTTATTAATGAAAATGTATTAAGTTCACACATAAACTAAGTTATGCATTTCAAATCCATCACTTTATTACCATTGTTCAAAGTCTAGAATACAAGCCTTCAGAAAGTACTTGTTGATAAAATGATTGGGAATAGACACTTCCATAATTTTCCGGCCTGAGGTAATTCTTTAAAAATGTGTATGTGTAACTGTATGCATTGTGGGAAAGAGTTGGTTATGCTCTTTCTAATATCTCTGAGGATTTCATCATTTCAACCACACCAACTGACATTCTCTAACTATTGCTGTGATGAAGATATACCAGTGCTTCACTGCACTGCCACCTCTTGTTTCCTTAAAGACCAGCTGGGAAATTACTTTCTCTATAATATTCAAGGAGATTTTTAGTTTGGGGCACCTGGGTGCCTCAGTCAGTTGGGCGACTGACTACAGCTCAGGTCATGATCTCGCGGTAAGTTCGAGCGCCGCGTCAGGCTCTGTGCTGAGAGCTCAGAGCCTGAAACCTACTTCCGATTCTGTGTCTCCCTCTCTCTCTGCCCCTTCCCTGCTTGCTCTCCGTCTCTGTCTTTTTAAAAAAAAAAATAAAAAATTTCCTTAAAGATTTTTAGTTTTAGTATGGGGAAAAGAATGATGTTCTCAACACCTGTGTCATGAGAACTGACATCAATGTCTTCACCAAAAACAGCATCTCCATGGAGATTTTCTTTATATATTGTGTATTGTGTTGTCCTTCAACTTCCATGGGAAATGACACACGAGTCACACCAAATGAAGAAGGGCATGTTGTATCTTTGATGCATCAACATCAACCACATAGTTTTCTGAAACCACTCACAAAAAATGAATTTTGAAAGTAATTTGAGAATAGAAATATATTAGTATTTGCTAGTCACAAGTGTCGGATAGGGTTGAGGTGGGAAAAAACAGAGCACACTCTGAAATTAATGATGCTATGCAAAAATTGATCCATTTAATCTTTTGAAGCATAACAGCCTATACATTAAGCTTAACTTTGTATTATTCCTTATTATCAGTATTTTGATGTATGTCTAAATAGAGAGACTGATGTAGTACTTTCTCCTGTGAATTCTGTGGCATTTATTGACATTTGATGTTCAATTAAATCTTTTTCTAAATATTTATATCTTCCAAGTTACCTTCTTTTATGCCCTGTCTCGTGTTGGCTAAAGTGTTCATTTACTATGAAGGCCTTTTCTCATTCATTATTTCTGTAGGATTTAAATCTCATGTGCACTCTGGGATATTGATTAAGGATCAAATTCCACTCAAAATCATTGCAACTTTTTCTACATGTTAGTTTCTCTCCTGAAAGATAGCTATGATGTTGAGTAAGTTGTGAGTTCCAGCTTTGGTTGGACACATTCTGTACCTCTGTAATGTTTCTCTTCAGTATAAAGTCTGTGATGGTGAGTAGGGTTGAGCAGTTGTAAAAGTTTTACCACATTCCTCACATTTTAAGTTTTTTCTCCGGTATGAATTCTGTGATGTAGAATGAAGATTCACCTCTGATTTATAAGCTTACCAAATTCTGTGTATTTGCAAAATCTTCCCCCACTATACCTTCTCTGATCAGGAGTCAGGGTTTAGCATTGTTTAAAAGCCTGACCACATTCTTTAGTATTCAATGGTTGTTCTCCAGTATAAACTTTCCAATGTGAAGTAAGGGGTGAGCAGTCCACAAAACATTTCCCAAATTTCTTAAATTTGGAAGATGTATTCCAGTATGAATTCTGTGATAATGAGTAAAGGTTGAAGAGTGATTAAAGACCTTATTACATTCATTACATTGTTAATGTTTCTGTCAAGTATGAATTCTGTGATGTTTAGTAAGCTTTGAGTGATGGGTAAAGGCCTTGCCACATTCTTTACATTGGTGAGGTTTCTCGCCAGTATGGATTCTGTAATGGCGATTAAGGTTTGAGGTCCAGGAAAAGGCCTTGCCACATTCTTTACATTGGTAAGGTTTCTCTCCAGTGTGGATTCTGTGATGTTTAAGTTCGGAGGGCCATTTAAAGGCCCTGCCACATTCTTTACATTGGTAACGTTTCTCTCCAGTATGGATTCTGAGATGTTGAGTAAGGCGTGAGTGGTTCTTAAAGTTCTTGCCACATTCTTTACATTGGTGAGGTTTCTTTCCAGTATGAATTCTGTGATGTTTAGTAAGCTTTGAGTGATGAGCAAAGGCCTTGCCACATTCTTTACATTGGTAAGGTTTCTCTCCTGTGTGGATTCTATGATGTTGATTAAGGGCTGAGGGCCGGGTAAAGGCTTTGCCACATTCTTTACATTGGTAAGGTTTCTCTCCAGTATGGATTCTGTGATGTTGTTTAAGGTCTGAGGGCCATTTAAAGGCCCTGCCACATTCTTTACATTGGTAAGATTTCTCTCTAGTACGAATTCTGTGATGTCGAGGAAGGCCTGAAGGCCAGTTAAAGGATTTCCCACATTGTTGATATTTCAAAGATTTCTCTCCAGTGTGAATTCTGCGATGTTCAGTAAGGGGTGAGTGTTGGGTAAGGGCCATCCCACATATTTTATGTATGTAAGGATTTTCTCCTGTATGAATGTTCCCATGTCCGTTGAATGATGAGCGATACTTCAAAGTTTTACCACATTCTTTACATTTGTAAGGTCTCTCTCCATTATGCGTTTGCTGATGTTGAATTAGTGTTGAGTGGCAGTTGAAGGCTTTGCCACATTCCTTACAGATGTAACCTTTCTGTCCAGCATGGATTGTTGTATTCATATTTAGTCTTGATGACTGACTAAACATGTTCCCAGGTTCATTCCACGTGTATGGGTTTTTTCCCACGTGACTCCTCGGATGATCACCACCATTGGAGACTGGTTAAGAATTTTCCCACATTCATTATATTCAGAAGGATTCTCTCCCAAATGTATTCTCTTCTGTCTAATAAGGTTTGAGCTTTGATAAAAGACTTCCCTACATTTAGTACAGTCACAATGGTTCCCTGGCAAATGAGTCCGTAGAGATTTATTAACATTTGAGTCCTGGTTAAATATTTTCTCAGATTCACTGCAATGAGCAATTCTGTTCTCATTGAAAATGCTGTGGTTTTGTTGTAAGGTCGACTGCTCATTGAAGGACCCCTCAAATGGATACCACTTACCATTTTTTTCTTCCTTTTTCAATCTCTGACTTTCAGAAATATTTGACTGAAAGGTTAATGCAATCCTATTGTCAAAATGGTGCAAAGAAGTATTTTCAGCATGGACTAGGTCACTTTCCAGATTCTCCAAATTTTCGTTCTGCAAATATGTCTGTTTGACCACTTGATTTGAGCCTTTGACTATAGAAGCAAACTGCCTTGCAGAAGTAACAGTCTTAGAGAGGGTGGTCTTCCAAAATGTTTTATATCCTTCACCGTTTGGGGCAGTGAGACTCATATAATGGGCAGTTGTCTGTGTTTGCATATGTGCTCCATGAGATCTTTGATGCCCTTGTCTCTCCCCAACACTGTTCCAGTCTATCACTAAGTGTCCATTCTCACGGGTACTACGTTTATGTCTATCCACTAACAGTCTTTGGAAAGAAGTTTCTCTGCACATGTTTGGAAGGGGGCTCTGGGTATCATTTGAAGATACAGCTGAAAGGTAATGAATACAAGTAAAATCATTCTAGTATCTGCTGTCAGATGAATACAATTAAAATTTCTTATACACAAAACTGAAATCAGAGAACATTCATTTCAGGAAAAAAAGAATCATTAGTTTTTCTACATCACTCAGATTGTATCCGAAGTTAATACCAAATATTTTTTTAATAAACTTAGTGTTGGCATATGTTACAACTTTGATGGTGTTTGTTTATTTAGAAATGAAAGGTTTTGGGGTGCTTGGGTGGCTCAGAGGGTTGAATATCTGACTCTTGGTTTCAGCTGAGGTTATCATTTCACCCTTTGTGAGTTCCAGCCCCACATCCCGCTCTGCACTGACAGTGTGGAGCCTGCTTGGAATTCTCTAATCTCTCTTTGCCCCTCCTGCATTCTCTCCCTGGTGCTCAAAATACACGGAAGAAAAAAAAACCATAAATTAAATGAAATGAGTTTTTGCTTGCTTGATTCCAGAAAAATTCTGTGTCTTTTAAATACAATATCCAAGGGTTTGAATTTAGAGCTTTCCATGGTTGTTATTAATGAATATATTTTACAATTTTACTGTCCATGAAGACATGCCAATAATTGAAAACGTTCCTTTTTTCATGTTTCCTTTTTTCACAGTCACAGTTTAGTATTATATCTATAGGGGTGTCTATGTGGCTCAGCATGTCCAGCATCCAATTTCAACTCAGGCCATGATTTCATGGTCCATGAGTTGGAGCTCCGTGTCAGGCTCTGTGCTGACAGCTCGGAGCCTGGAACCTGGTTCAGATACTGTGTCTCCCTCTCTGTCTGTACCCCTTTACCCCACACTCACACTCTCTTTCTCTCTATCTCAAAAGTAAATAAATAAACATAAAAAATTTATAAAAAGAAAACAATTTATAATTATAGTCACAAAGGGGATCCTGTGTGGTGGCTCAGTTGGTTATGAGTCCAAGTGTTGATTTCGGCTCAGGTCATGATCTCACATTTCAGGAGTTCAAGCCTTGCATTGGGCTCTGTGGTGACAGTGCAGAGCATGCTTGGGATTCTCCCTCTCTCTCTCTTTCTTTTCCCTCTCTCTCTGTTCCTCCTCTCCTTGAGCTGTCTCTCTCTCTCTCTCTCTCTCTCAAAACAAAAAATAAAATTATATGAGGTTTCCTTTAAATAATTCACCTTTTTGTGTAGAAGTTTTTGGGTTATCTTTTATCTTATTCTGGCTTTGCAATTCCATAATAACATGCTTCCTTTTGTATGGGACTTTCCACAGCATTCTTTTTCAACTTCAGCTTTAGGTGTGGTTTTGGCTTTACCTGTATATTTTGTTATAGGGTGACAATTTTCAACTCATTATATTTTTGGACAATGTCAGTGTAACTCAAAAATGAATCAGCTGTATGCCCTTTGCCAATAAAATGATCTAAGTATTCGTGTGTAGATATATTATTCATGATACTTTGTGAATCATCCTGTGTTTTTCTTTCCTGGGTTAGTCATCAGTGAATGATGTTTCACGTCTATGTGAGTTGTCACATAATAGAATTAATTTCATTATCTATTTATTGGTGGATGTATTATGTACATATTTTCATTGCAGTTTCTTTAGAGATTACTTAAAACATCTTAAAGGTGTAACAAAAGTTATATTCAGCACAGAACTTAACAGAGGGGTTGAACTCACAAACTGTGAGATCATGAAATCAAGAGACGAAATCAAGAGACATACCCTTGACCAACTGAGCACCCTGACATCCTATGTACCCCTAATATTAAACTGTGACTGTGTACCTATGAAAAAAGGAACATTATCAATTATTGGCATGTCTTCATGGATGGTAAAATTGTAAACTATATTCATTAAAATCAACCATGAAACCTCTAAGGAAAACTTGTACAAATTAAGCAGCTAAAAGACATTAAATAGTGTATTATGTTAAAAGATCCCTCCAATGACACAGAATTTAAGGGTATAATCCATTCTTTAGAATCAAGCATACAAAAACCTTTCCTTTCTTTTAAGTTTTTTTCAAGTGTATTGAGAGAAAGAGAGAAGGAGAAAGAGAGAGAGACAGAGACAGAGAGAGAAAGTAGGAGGGACAGAGAGAGAAGGAGAGAATCCCAAGCAGGCTCCCTGCTGTCAGGACAGAGCTCACAAACAGGGCTAGAACTCACAAACTATGAAGTGGTCATGACCTGAACTGAAATCAAGAGTCAAATGCTCAACCCCCTGAGCCACCCAGATGCTTCAAAACCTTTAATTTCTAAATAAACAAACACCATCAGTGTTGTAAATAGGCCAACAAGCACTTTACAAAAAAAAAAAAAAAAAAGAAATCTTTGGTGTTAAGTTCAGATACATTCTGAGGGAAGTAGAAACACTAATGATTCATTTTTCCTGATTTAAATTTACATTTATAATTAAAACTTTTTCTCTAAATATAGGAATTTTACTGATCATCTACCTCATTTCTTATAAAGCACATACCCATGTCATATCAGAACTTTTGATCTAGGGGCACCTGAGTGGCTCAGTTGGTTGAGTATAAGTCTCCAGCTCAGGTCATGATGTTGTGATTTGTGGGTTCAAACCCCGTGTCAGGCTCTGTGTGGACAGCTCAGAGCTTGGAGCCTACTTCAGATTCTCCCTCTTTCTGCCCTCCCCTGCTCACAATCTCTCTCTCTCTGTCAAATATAAACTTAAAAATTTTTTTTTTTAATTTTGATCTAATAAATCATAGTCTCATGTATTAAGTATATAAATCATAAGGTAATCTCATAAATTAATTCACTCAGAAAGTGAAAACATATATGACAAAGTCACAGGAACTTCATATTATACAAGACAAAATTATACAATGACTCAATTATTAAGAAATAATCTAACAATTGAGACTTTATTATAGGCTGGGAGTGTTAAATTCTAAATGTTCTATCTCCCCTATGGCATTAATTTATGTAGGAATTCTAGGAAAATAATAGGTGCTTGAAATTATTTCACCATTGAGGAACAGAACATATAGAGTGGAAATCTCTTAGTTTAGTTAATAACAAAAAAAATGGACTTCTCTTACTTTTTTAAATTTATTTTTATTTATTTTGAGAGAGATAAACACCAAGTTGGGGAGGAGCAGAGAGAGAGGGAGACCGAATTCTAAGCTTGCTCTGTGCTGTCATCACAGAGGCCTATGGTGGGCGCAAACTCACTATCTATGAGATCATGACTTCAGCTGAAGTCAGATGCTTAACCAACGGACCTAACCATGAGCCCTCAAAACTGAAATTTTAAAGTGAAATAAAGGATTAGATTTTCTCATTTTAGGAAGGTGCTTTATTATCTGAAACTAGGGTGTCTCAATTTTGTATGATTAAGATTAACGCCTCCATAATACTGGAAAGCATAAAGCAGGTAACATGTGATATCTGCCCCAGTGTTCCTGGGATTTCTGTACCAACCACCAATATGCCCACCACCACCCTGACACACTTCTCACACAAGGCAAATACTCAGAAATGAATTAACATAGACTTCCTCAGAAATGCAGAGATTTCCCCAAACACTCAAAGCAAAGGAGAACCAATCAGATTATGGAGGACCTCACTGTAGATGTGAAGGACCTTCAGTGGAACTGAAGGAGAATCCTTAGAGAATATAAGTCCGTGATGTGTTGGAAAGCAGAAGTCCACTGTGCGAGGAAGATACATAAAACTAGGTTTCTCAAACTAATTTCCATTCAAGGAGGGCTTCTCAAACCACATTTTCAAGTCTCTGTTCCTCCTGGACAACGGCACCTCACCTTTGTCATCGGCTTCATTCCCACCTACCTGGGTGTGTAGCTACTGTCTCCTCTCTCTTGACATCCCAGAGCTCCCTCTTTTGTTCCAAAAAGATGACCAGATCCGGCTTTGACACAAGACCTGTTTGTTAGAAAAAAGGAATAGGAGTATTGCTGGAGATTTTACTTTTCAACTGGACTCAGTGGATAAGAGAGGACATTGTACAATTATGGAAAATGATTTCCCCAGTGCTGTTGCCCAATAGCCCCTTTAGAACACCCAGGATGGTTTCCAAGGTTCACATCTTGATCTCCACTTCCAAGTATTACCAGTATCATAACGAGTAGAAATTGGTATTGAAGATGGAACACCATTTTATGCCCCTCAATGTGTAGAATTGCCATTGATCTAAGAAATGATGATGCTAGTCTAAGAAAGGGAAAACTAACCTGAAAGAAAACATCATGAAGATATTTCTTTACATCTACAAACTCCTACTTCTTTCCCTTACTGTAAGGATTTGTATCCCAGTCATACAAAGAGGAAGCTTCCAAGAGACAGTCTTCAAAGGAAGAAACAAACCTGAGTATGGTTTGGGAAATATGGAGAGTGTTATACTCACCCAAGAAGAGGAGGTGTCCATAGGTCTCTAACATCACATCCCTGTACAGTTCTCTCTGACTGTGATTCAGGCATCCCCACTCCTCCGGAGAGAATATTATGGCCACATCCCTGAATGTCAGCGATCCCTGAAATAAATACCACAGTTACCAAATGGACACATGAGGAGTTCATAATCGTCCCTAAGATGCAAGAGGGAGTTCATGTGACCAGCTGGAACCCACAACCTGACCTTCAGTGCTTACCTGCAGGTGCTCACTGACCTTAGCCCCTCAGTTTACTTAACCTCTTCTTTCCAACTTACCTTTTACTTCAGGCAAAACACTCCATGGGCATACTGTCCTGTGGTGGAAACAGAAAGTATCCAACAAAAGGTAATGACTGCCCTGATGAAGAGCTTGAATTGGCTCAATTTGTACTTAACCCCTGACTCACATCTATGCAGATTAACATTAGAGTAAAGCATGAAGTGAGGAGAGTTACCTTAGTCTCATTATATATATCTTTAAGTTTATTTCCTGAGAGAGAGAGCATAAGTATGGGCGGGGCAGAGAGAAGAAATCCCATCAGGTTCCATGCTCAGCATGGAGCTTTACTTGGGGCTTGATCTCAAGACTGTGAGATTGTGACTTGAGCCTTCATCAAGAGTCATAAGTTCAAGAGACTGGGCCACCCAGAAGCTCCCTTTTACCTCATTATAATACTAAAATCTCCACGCAAGGAGGAGTACAAATCACACTTCCTAATTAACATATAGAGAATGTATACAACGGTTTTCTTAAGGCTCATGGGCAACCTTATCCCCAGCTTCCCCTTTCTAAATATCCACCCTAACCCTAAATAAAAGGAAACCATTCTGGGGCACCTGTGTGGCTTGGTTGGTTAAGCATCTGACTCTTGGTCTCAGCTCAGATCGTGATCTCATGGTTTGTGAGTTCAAGCCCTGCATCAGACTCTGCATTGACAGTGCAGACAGTGCAGAACCTGTCTGAGGTTCTCTCTCTCTCCCTTTCTCTCTGGACCTTCCCCACTCTCTTTGTCTCTTGAAATAAATAAACTTAAAAAAAATTTTAAAAAAGGAAATGATTCCCCCTTCCTCTGTGAGTCCCTGCTTTGGAAGTTATTCCCTGTGATATCCTTATTTCCTGTAAATCAATTTTCCTTTGTCTGACATCCCCACTTGGTATAGTTTTTTTGTGATTCACCAAGGACTGTATTACTGTTTGTTCAGTTATATTAGGAGAACTGGTTCTGGCTTAGATGAGTTTCTTGCTTTCTGCAGTAAGAGAATTTGTAATACAGTATTATGCTCTAATATATTCTTTAACTTTGAGGTGCGAACCATTATAAATATTGTGTTTATTCAAGAGAATTTGTAAAATGAAGGCATCAACACAGGCATACACATTTTGGAATCTGTATTTCCATCATACAGTACATGTGGTGTGAATTTCTTAATGGAAAGTGTTAGTGAGTTACAAATATACTTAGAATATTCTCATCTGAATAGAATTCACAACAGTGCCTTGGAGATCTTTTTAAAATGCAGATTCTGGGGGCGCCTGGGTGGCTCAGTCGGTTAAGCGTCCGACTTCAGCTCAAGTCACGATCTCGCAGTCTGCGAGTTCGAGCCCCGCGTCCGGCTCTGGGTTGATGGCTCAGAGCCTGGAGCCTGTTTCAGATTCTGTGTCTCCCCCTCTCTCTGCCCCTCCCCCATTCATGCTCTGTCTCTCTCTGTCTCAAAAATAAATAATAAAAAAAAAATGCAGATTCTGTTCAGGACTTCCGGGATAGGGTAAGTGTCTGCATTTCTAACAAGGCATTAGTCTGTGGGCCAAGGGATACATATTTCAATAACGAAGAGGTAGAACTCAAATTCAAGAACTCTTGGAGAACGTGGAGCTGAATGGGTTTTACAGAAATTACAAGTTCTTCTAGAATAGCAAGAAAGGCAACAAAGCTTTCCAAGCATTTCCTGGTTAGTAGAGAGCATCTAACAGTTTCTCATAAATTCATGGAAAATAAATAATAATAATAATCTAAGACAAGAAACACATGATTCTTCTATGTTTAGTGAAAATTCCATCAAGCATCCAGTACATGGTATGGATCAGGTTTTGGCCCAAGTTAACTGTCCTAGAGTTGATCTAAAAGGACACACAGGTCAATATACACAAGGGACCCTAAAACAATGTTCACAGCAAGTGTTAAAACCTGAGCAGGCTGATGGAAAGAAGAAGGTATGCACACACAATTGATCTACGTTTATACATTCCATGCACACATCCATACGTTTTGAAAGGAGTTATATTAACATTAAACGTGATAGAATAGAAAATTATCAGGCTGACTAAAAACTAATTTCAATGAGCAGTGACCGGGTGGCTTAGTCAGTTAAGTGTTCAACTCTTGATATCAGCTCAGGTCATGATCTCAAGTTTCGTGAGTTCATGCCCCACCTCAGGCTCTGTGCTGACAGTGTGGAGCCTGCTTGGTATTGTCTCTCTCCCTCTCTTTCTCTGCCCCTCCTTGTCTCTCCCGAAGTAAATTACAAAAAACAACCAACCAAAAAATATTTTCATGATTTCATGATTTCATGAGCACGAAACTCCTCAATCTAGTTGTAGGTGATAATGCTTAGGTCTGTTACTCACACTATGAACATAAACAGATAGAAGAATATGAATATAACAGTTTTTATTTCTGAGTCTAGTATGATGAAGGATACAAACAGAAACATCTTTACTTTCACCACAGAAGGCTGACCTAGAGCATGCATAGTTTGGATGAGCATCAAATAAAGACTGATTCCTGCATTTTTTTTTAATGTTTATTTATATTGTGAGAGAGAGCGTGGGCAAACATGGTGTAAAAAGGGGAGGGGCAGAGATAGGGAGAGAATCCAAGCCAGCTCCTGGCTGTGACTGAGCCACACAGGTGTCTCTGGATGCTGGATTTTTTTTACAGGGTCACATGACTGTTAGTATGTCTCACCAATTGTTAATATTGAATTGAATGAGGGGGCACCTGGGTGGCTCTGTCGGTTGAGCGTCCGACTTCGGCTCAGGTAATGATCTCATGGTCTGTGAGTTCAAGCCCTGCATCGGGCTCTGTGCTGACAGCTCAGAGCCTGGAGCCTGTTTCGGATTCTGTGTGTGTCTCTCTCTCTCTGCCCCTCCCTTGCTCATGCTCTGTCTCTCTCTGTCTCAGAAATAAATAAAACATTTAAAAAAATTTTTTTAAATAAAAAATAAATTAAAAAAATATTGAACTGAATGATAAGCACCAGAGAAATCTTGCGGAAGTACTTTTGCAAGAAGAAATTTAAAGAAAGTTTTGTGATTGAACACCTTGTGCACTGACCCTCCCCCATGAACATACAAGCTTCACACAGCCAAAGTACATTTCTTTCTGCCCAGAGTCCTGTTCCTATGCTATTTCAGTAAATTACCTGTCTTGTACCATACAGTATGTTAAGAATACTATCTTGACCATACTACTCAATGATACCATAATGTAATATTGGAAATCTTTTTTTAATATTTTTTTTAGATTTTTAATTAATTTATTCATTCTTGAAGGAGAGACTGAAGGCACAAGTAAGGGAGGGTGGAAAGAGAGAGGCAGAGAGAGAATCCAACGAGGGGCAGAAAGGGAGAAAGAGAGAGAGAAAGAGAGCTGTGGGACTTGAATTCATGAACTGTGAGATGGTGACCTGAGGTGAGTCAGATACTTAACCAACTGAGCCACCCAAGCACCTTGAAAGCCTTTTTTAAATTTAATGTGTATTCATTTTGAGAAAGAAAGAGTGAGGTGCAGGGGAGAGACAGAGAGAGAGAATCCCAAGAGGGCTCCTGCTGTCAGCATGTAGCCTGACATGGGGCTCTATCTCATGAACCTCCAGATCATGATCTGCACTGAAATCAAGAGTGGAGACTTCATAGACTGAGGCACCCAGGCACCCCTCATTGAAAGTTTTCTTTCAATTATCATTTGTTTTCTATGGTATTTTGGGATTTTAAGACACTTAAAGATATTAATTATGCGATTCTTCTCTTTCTGAAAACACAAAGAAGTAAATAGAGGAGTATGTCTGTGTCATGACTATGCAGTGAAATAAAAACCTACGGGATGAAGGTCTGATTGATTTAGAACCTCTACTCCCATAAGTCATTACATCTACTACACAAGTCGAGGGACTTCATTGCTCAGTAGAAACTGATGTGAGGTGGGCCAGGAGTAAATAAATGCTCAAGAAACTATTCTTGAGACCTTTTTGGTGAACGAGGCTGATCTTATTAAGGCACAGGGATGGGACATGTGGGAAGAATGAGCTGCAGTGTGATTGTGAGGAGACATTCATTATATACTTTAAGTTGGGGGGGGGGTTGGAATAAAGATTCTGAAGGGATTTCATAGGTTAAAGAGGACTCACAGGATCCTGGAAGTCTGGCTATTGTCAA
>NW_026057588.1:615416-628926 GCF_023721935.1 Panthera uncia | reverse complement strand
CCCCCTTCGGTTCTGTAGGACCACTTCAGAAAGAGAGGTCAGAGATTTTTCGAGGTGGGAGATTGAGTCCTCAAATCTGGCTATATCCTCATCAATGGCTGCCCTTAGTCTATCGAACCCTCGGTGCTGGATGGCTAGTGATGAGATCCCTTTTCCTGCTCCTATGGCACCGAGGCCAAATAAGGTGGCCAAGGTTATGGTCGTAAAGGGTTCCCGTTTTGTTCTTATTGACTCTCTTGCTTCCGTCCCTTCGGTCCACAGATCATATACAACATTTTCTCGGTGGTAAATAACTCTTGGAAATATTAATATCATGATACAATATTCGGGTGACAAATTAAAAACATCCCTGCTAACACATGGGGTGAGCCCTGTCTTAGAACAAATCCACCAACTGTCAGGAGCTGGAATCATCCATTTAGATTCACCCATAGAGTAATTAGTCTGGGCACAGAGCTGGATATGGCTAGAGGGGACCTTTCCTATACAAGTCCCATTGCCAGTGACCGCTTGCAGTGTGAGGCGGGGGCCCTTTCGATTCCACTTACAAGCTGCTGGCGACTCTTCGTCTGACTGTGAAAAAGGGGCAGCTAGACCTATGGCTTCGTAGAAGGGGGGTTTTATATCATAACATAGCCAGCAGGCCCTTGTTGCCTCAGGGTCCGATCGGTTTAAGGCCTCATACGCTGCTGTTAGCAATTTCCATAGGGAGTCTATACCTTCTGGGATAGACTCGTCTCTTTTTTTTCTTTTTTTTTCTAATACCTGATTTGGCCCTACCGGTTGTATGAGAGGGGAGACTTTTAATTTTATTTGAATGGCAGTCCCAAAGAGGGGATATTGATATAAGTAGAGTCCCCAAGTGAGTCCTAAGACCCACCACCTGTCCTTTTTCCCCTCCTCTGTAAATCTCATACGAATAAAGTTACAGTTTTCATCATACCTGGTGCGGGTACATGGTTGGACATAGGACATTTCAATAAATTGGGGTTTTACTTCCCGCTTCCATTCCCCATCATTGGAGGTGACACAACTCCAGGCTGTGCAATAGAGGTTTTCAAACCCTCCACATGTGTGCCTCATCGCCCCCATCCTAAATCCCGAACATGCATAAAATCCATTTCTACTTATTGATACCCTCCTTTGCAGTTGCCTCCATTTACCTACTTCCATTTCTTTTAATGGACTAATTTTTTCTAAATTAAAATATAAATCTGGCCACCAGGTATTTAATGGGGCAGTTCCTAGGGTTTTGTTGTAGACTTCATGAGTCTCTAAATTAGTAATTTCCCATGTCAAATTATAGGGGTCGTGGGGGTTTGAATTTACAGACAGAATTTGCAAAACAATCAAGAGAAGGGCAAGTGTCATAGTTACACCTCAGTCTGTTGGCGGCGTAGGGTCAATTTTAAAGGATTGTCCTTAGTCCGATCAACAGTCCAGGTTGTCTTTGAAGGTCTGATGAGGTCTGAGAATGGGTCCACTGGTTTGGCGTGGGTGAAATGGATCCAGGTGGCGATTCCGTCTACTTTGATGTCAGTAGGCATTGTCAGGATGACCTGGAAGGGTCCTTTCCACCTGGGCTCCAGAGTTCCCTGCCGATGACATTTGACGAGGACACAATCCCCTGGCTGGAATTGATGTGGAATAGGCGGGGGTCCAGTCTCATACAGTTCCTTTAATTTGGGCCATACATCTTCATGGACCCTCTGCAAGAATTCAGAGAACAAGAATTCAAGACTATTATCGTTCTCAGCTTTGACAAGGTTATCTTTTAGGTTAGGGATGATGGGGGGTGGTCTACCATGTATTATTTCATAGGGTGGGAGTCCCAGTTTGTATGGGGAATTACGCACCCTGAACAGAGCGTAGGGGAGAAGGACCACCCAATTAGCGCCAGTCTCCATGGTCAATTTGGTTAGGGTCTCCTTTAAGGTTCTGTTCATTCTCTCTACCTGTCCTGAGCTTTGGGGTCGGTATGCACAATGTAATTTCTAATCAGCCCCAAGTATGGAAGCCAGTCCCTGACTTACCTTAGAGATGAATGCAGGTCCATTGTCTGACCCTATCATTACTGGAAAACCATACCTGGGCAGGATTTCTTCTAGGATCTTTTTGGCTACAATCTGCGCTGTTTCATTCTTGGTTGGAAAGGCTTCAGTCCATCCTGAAAAGGTATCTACAAAAACTAGCAAATACTTATATCCATATTTTCCTGGTTTTACCTCAGTGAAATCTACTTCCCAATAAGTCCCCGGTCTGCTCCCTCTTTGTCTTACCCCTGTTGTCTGAGGATTGCTACTCGCATCGTTGAGTTGGCACACTGTACATTTAGTGACTACTTGATCGACCTTATCAGAGACATTTCTGATCTTTAGTCCAGTCTGTCTCAGTAAGTCCAACATTCGCCAGGAACCTACGTGGGTGCTGCGATGGATCCGCTCTAGAACTTGCCATCCTAGTTTATCTGGGAGTATAATGCTGCTTTTAGAGTCTCTCCACCAGCCATCTTTGATTCGGGTCATAGGAAGTTTACTCATCCATTGAATGTCACTTTCTGAATACTCAGGGCTGGGGGGCAATTCCCAGGGTCCGAGGTCTGGCAGCTGTAGGGTCAGCAATTGCGCTGGAGGCCGAGCTATGTTTTTTGCAGTCTGATCGGCCAAATTTTTGCCCCGGGAAATTGGGTCGGTTGTCTTCTGGTATCCTGGGCAATGCACAATCGCTAGCTTTTTGGGTTCCCATAAGGCTGCTGGCAGGGCTAGAATCTCTTCTTTATTTCTGATGTCTTTCCCTTCAGCTGTGAGGAGCCCCCGTTCTCTGTATATCGCCCCATGTACATGAGCGGTGATGAAGGCATATCGGTTATCAGTGTACACGGTTAGCTTGCAGTCTCTTCCTAACTTTAGGGCCTGGGTTAAGGCTATTAGCCTTCTGGGCCGAGGTTCCGGGGGGTAGAGCTTCTGCCCACACAACCTCGGTCTCTGAAGTCACGGCCGCCCCCGCATACCTTTGGTCCTTGGTGAACGAAGCTGCTTCCGTCGGTAAACCAGATGGCGTCTGCGTCCAATAATGGCTGATCCTGCAAGTCCTCCCGGATCCCATAAACTTAAGCCAGTATGTCGGTGCAGTCATGAAGTGGGGTTCCCATGTCTGGGTCTGGCAGCAGTGATGCTGGGTTCAGGGCCATTGGGGGGGTGAAGATGACCCTGAGGGGGTTCAGCAGCAGTCCCTGGTAATGAGTGAGTCGGGCATTGTTCAGCCATCGGTCAGGCGGCTGCTTGAGGATGCCCTTGATGGCATGCGGGGCGGTGACTTGTAGCTCTTGGCCCATGGTCAGCTTATCAGGGTCCTTTACCATTAGGGCAGTGGCTGCAATCATCCGGAGACAGGGTGGCCATCCGGCGGCCACTGGATCTAGCTTTTTAGACAGATAGGCTACTGGCCTGCGCCAAGGGCCTAAATGCTGAGTTGGCACGGCCTTAGCTATGCCTCGGTTTTCATCTACATATAGGTGGAAGGGTTTGGAGACATCGGGGAGTCCCAGGGCAGGTGCTGATAGCAGAACAGTTTTGATTTGTTGGAAGGCCTGTTTGGCTTCTTCCGTCCAACTAAAGGGCTGTTGATCTTTTGTTGCCTGGTATAAAGGTTTTGCTAATTCAGCAAACACTGGTATCCATAGTCTGCAGAACCCAGCCGACCCTAGGAATTCCCTCACCTGTCGTGGTGTCTGCGGTCTGGGAATATGAAGGACAGTCTCCTTCTGGGCATCCATTAGCCAGCGTTGCCCCCCTCTCAGTAAGTAACCCAGGTAAGTTACCTCCGACTTGCAGATCTGAGCCTTCTTTGCTGAGGCGCGGTAGCCTAAGGTTCCCAGAGTTCGCAGGAGACCTTCGGTTCCCTGGATGCAGGTTTCGGGTGTCTCGGCAGCTATTAAGAGATCATCAACATACTGTAGGAGAGTTATATTAGGGTGTTGTTGTCTGCACTCACTTAAATCTTCGTGTAGAGCCTCGTCGAACAGGGTTGGAGAGTTCTTGAATCCTTGTGGCAGTCTGGTCCAAGTGAGCTGGCCATTTATGCCCCTGTCTGGATCTGTCCACTCGAATGCAAATAGCTCTTGACTTTTAGGCGCTAGTGGTAGGCTGAAAAAAGCATCTTTTAGATCCAGAACAGTATACCATTGTTTTTCTGGGCTGAGGGCGCTCAGGAGAGTATAGGGGTTAGGAATGGTTGGATGTATGTCCATCACCCGCTTATTGACTTCTCTCAGGTCCTGCACTGGTCTGTATTCCCTGCTGTTGGGTTTGCGCACGGGCAGCAGGGGGGTATTCCATGCTGAGTGGCAGGTGCGTAGGACCCCGAAGTCAAGGAGGCAGCGGATGTGCGGTGTGATGCCATTTTTGGCTTCCGTGGGCATAGGGTATTGGCGCACGCGGACGGGGTCCATCCCAGGCTTGACCTCTATAAATAGGGCTGGGCGATGTTTTGCTAACCCCATACCACCCATTTCTGCCCACGCGTCTGCAAGGCGTTGAAGCCAGGGCTCGATGTCTTGATCCCGAGGAGTAGGTTCCTGATGGAGCCTATATTCATCTTCTAGTTTCACAGTGAGTACAGATATGGGTTGGTTGTGGAAGTCAGTCACTGTGGGCCCCCCCGGTTGGAAATGAATTTGGGCCCCCATTTTGGTAAGCAAATCCCTCCCCAACAGGGGGCAGGGCTGTCGGGAATGACCAGGAAGGAGTGGGTTACCTTCCCAGTTCCTAAGTCCACAGTCCTCTGAGTTGTCCAGGGGTATTTCTTTATTCCGGTGGCCCCTTGTACGCAGGATGATTTTTCAGATACTTTTCCATGGGGCTTGACCAGAACTGAGTGCTGTGCCCCGGTACCAACTAGGAACTGGACCAGGGTCCCCTCCACTTGCAATGTTACCCTAGGTTCGGGGAGGGGATCCGAACCCTGTCCTCCCTATTCTGTATCTTGGGTGAACAGTATGGGGGCTATTTTAGGCTGCCATTGCCCTTGGCCGGGGTGGGGTTGTTTCTTCTTGGGGCATTCTCATATCCAATGGCCTTTTTCTTTACAATAGGCGCACTGATCTTTATCTAAGTGCCGCCTGGGAGGGCATGTTGTTTGAGTGCCTTCTGGGGGTGGCTGTTCTTTCTGGACTATAGCGGCCAGGACTTTAGTCATTTTCTCTGTGGCCTTGATCTGTCTCTCTTCTGGGGCGTCCCTGTTGCTGTAGACCCGTTTTGCTATACGGAGCAGATCCTGGATCTGTTTACCTTCTAAATCCTCTAGCCTTTGGAGTTTTTTTTGTTTTTTTGTTTTGTTTTTTTTCTAATGTCAGGAGCTGCTTGATTTACAAAGGACATAACGACAGCAGCCTGGTTCTCAGGAACTTCTGGATCCATGGGGGTAAACTGCCTAAAGGCTTCCATTAATCTCTCTAAGTAAGCAGCTGGACTCTGCTTTTCCCTGTACGACCGAATATACCTTAGCCAAATTGGTGGGCTTGTGAGCTGCAGCCCGGAGACCCGCCATCAGAGTCTGGCGATAAATGAGTAGCCTTCCCCTACCTTCTGCTGTGTTGTAGTCCCATTCGTCCTGTGGAGGTCTGGTTAGGGGGAAAGCCGCATTAATGAGGTCAGGGTTAGATGTCGGCCGACCGTCGTCTCCGGGAACCAGCTTTCTTGCTTCTAATTGGATCCTCTCTCGCTCCTCTGTAGTGAACAGGATGCAGAGGAGCTGCTGACAGTCATCCCAGGTGGGCTGGTGGGTGAACATGACACTGTCTAAAAGAGCTATTAGATCTTTAGGGTTATCAGAGAATCGAGCGTTCTGTGTTTTCCAGTTGTAAAGGTCACTGGTGGAAAAGGGTCAATACTGGAGTCGGGGGTTGCCTGTTCCATCGGGGGGTCCTATTTCCCGCAAGGGTAGGACCACAGTGGAGTCGGGGAGGCGAGGGTTTGGCTCACGCTGGGTATGCCCACGGGTTTGGCCGGCTGGCCCCTCGCGGTTGGTTTCATTTTCAATGGGGCCCGGCGTGGCTGCTGCCTCCTGTCCTCCTGGTTCTGGCGCAGCTGCCGCTTCCCATCCTCCCAGTTCCCCTAGGGGGGGCAACTAGCGGGGCGACTGGTGGGGCGGCTGCTGCGGGCAGGGTCTGGGGTGTGAGGGGAGGGGGATGATAGGGTGGAGGGTCTAGGGATAGTAGGTCCTGACTATTGGGCAATATGGGATACAAGGGCGTGGCTGGCGTCCTTGATTTTGGGGGACCTGCAGGCCCCATGGCAAGGACCTTACACGTTCCCGAGGATAGGAAGGGGGCCAACCAAGGGGGTGGATTTTCCACTAAACTCCGCCATACAAGAATGTAGGGAATCTGATCCGGGTGTCCCTCACGACCCGGTAGAAAAATCTTTGATTTCACCTTAGCAATGATAGGGAGGCAGAAAGTTCCTTTGGTTGGCCATCCAACGCCGAAGGTTGGCCATTCGGAGTGGCAGAGGGTTATTAATTTTCTCCGCTGGATGTCTAAACTCAAATTCTGTCCTCTGGTTTTAACATCCCTGAAGTTAGCAACGAGGAGAGAGAGAGGAGTGCTTTGAGATTGGCCCATCTGTATCCTGGAGGTGGAGGAAAGGATTAAAAGGAGAAACATTAAAGTTATGAGGATTTCTGGCTGGGCCAGGCCAGGTCACCTGTGAAAGAGAAGGAGTTTAACACTTAAAGGTTATAGAATAGAGAACACAACACTTAACACAACACTTAGATCGCTAGCGCGTTTCGGGTGTCTGCCACCCGAACAGAAAAATTCCGATGGGCCCAAAAAGGTGCCCCAGACGGGTGCCAGTGGACGTCTCCTACTGGACCCGACCGACTGCCCTATAGCGCGTCCGCCAGGGCCGTGTCAGTCACCGATACAGATCCCACGCGGGAGAGCCACAAACGAACAAACAGAAATGGACAGAGCCGGCTCACTTACCGATCGGTCTCAGGGACGACCCGTTGACTTGGGGTCTGGTGGGTTTGGGGGGATCCTGGGCGAGCCCCCAAATGATATGCCCCGATTTGAGAGACCCCCCCCAAAAACAAACCACCAGAGTCCAGAGTCAAAGCCAAGCGGCAAGGGTCGTTTATTGCAGGTTGGAACCCGGTCCTCCGCGCACTCGTTGCCGGCGACGCTAAGAGGCCCCGAGCAAGGATCTTACAGCTTCTTTTATAGACAGGCACAAACAAGTTAGGGATTTTTTTTTTTTGAGGTTACAGAGTTGTTATTGGTTGACATTTAAATTTGAACGCTCAGCAGAACTTGATTGGTTCCCGCCTTTATTTCAAATTTTTAATGTTTTTATTCATTTTTGAGAGACAGAGCACGAGTGGGGGAGGGATAGAGAGAGAGGGAGACAGAATCTGAAGCAGACTCCAGGCTCTGAGCTGTCAGTCAGCACAGAGCCCAACATGGGACCCGAACTCACAAAGCATGGGATCATGACCTGAGCCGAAGTGGGATGCTTAACCCACTGAGCCACCCGGGTGCCCCTCCCACCTTTATTTCAAACTACAACCGGGCACGCCCTGGCTGGTTTCAGGAATGGCCAGGGGGAGGTCTTTTCTTTGCAGTTGTGAGTACACCTGGTAATTTTTCTCTTAGTCTGTCAATTATGGGCCCTGTCCCCATACTTGAATAAAATCACCTGGGTGCACCGAAGATATCTTCAAGAATTCTTTCTTGGCCATCAGCTCTGGACCACCCCACTATCACCCCAAACTTCCTCATTCACATATAATAGGGAAACTCCATTTGTAAAGGTGTCTCCTTCTGTGAAGCAGAAAGAAAGAGAATGTGTAAATTTACAGAAATTGATCAGCGGAGAAGGCATGGATTTAAATCTGGACAATAACCATACCAATGGTTACTGTGTTTTGCTTGCTCACTTCCCAAATGCTTCCCAATAGGATCGTGTGTGGAGTTTGCATTAATAATCATTGCTACTACTTTCCCCCTCAGATTCCCTCAACTGGAGTGGGTGGAAACAACAGTGTTGTTTTAGTGAAGTGCTCCAGGATATTCTGTTATGGGATTTTTTACATCAATACCCAGGATTCAGGGATTTGTTTTCTCACCAATTCAAAGAATAAAGAGGTGTAATGCCCCCGATTTCGAGGAGCCAATACCAATGCAAACACATGAGGGTTTATTTGCAAGCTCAAGCTTGGGCCCAAGTATACTTAACACAGCGGAGCAGGGACTTGGACCCCTAGGTTAAAAGGCAAAGCAGTTTTATAGGGGTCAGTGGCCAATGAGATTGTAACACACACAAAGAATTGCATAGTCATGTCAGTCCACACCCAGGTGGCCAATTGAATTACAATTTACCCTATAGTAACTGTTTGAACTAGCCTATCACTTTGGTCAGAATTGGTGCGCAAGTTTGGAGGGCAAAAGGCGGGGTTTACATTCTTTGGCGGTTAGGGGTTCCATATTCCTATATGAGCTGGTTTACAGTAAGGGTGTGCTCAGCGGCTTGATTAGTGTGGGAGTGTCTTAAGCAATAAGTAGGTCATATGGGGGTTATACATGAGATGGTGGGTGTAGCACAAAATGGAGTTAGTCTTGCTCTGCTTGTCCAGGGGTAGGGGATTTTTGTTAAATTCCTTGGGTCCCACAGAGGCGGACACAAAATGAACAACAGGCAAAACTTTATTAGAGTATAAGAGAGGAAGAGTAGTAGGAAAGTTCTCTTTACAGAGAGGAAGCATTGGAATGTGAATACCAGTGACAATAGGCAAGGGCCTTTGTGGTATAAGGTTCTGGTCTCTCCCTCTTCCCTTCCCCCTTGTTCCTTCTCAAGTTCTACACTTACTGGATTAACAACTCCAGGTGCTGGGTTGTCCCTTCCTGATTGGCTCATTTCTATTGCAGGAGGGGTGGTCTATGGCCATATTGTTCCTTGTGGGTTTTAAGTTTTATCATCTACTACTAGTTTTTAGTTAGGTCTTTAGTCAAATTCCTGCGGGGAAGTAGGTGGTGTCTGTCACATTCTTAAGAGGAACCTTACACCTGAGGGCGTTTGCTGTAGTCAGGCATTCCCAGCATTGTTCCAAAATGTGTTTTCCCCATCCAAGGACCTCAGGTCCTAATGGTTCCCATTCTCCCTACTGAATCCGATCTTTTCCTATCAAAATGATAAGGGAAGCCAGAGTTAAGCAGAAAGGCTTCCCATTATCAGAGTTGAGTGCAGGCTTTGGCTCAAGGGTCTCCTGTACAGGAGTTGGGGAGGGTCAGGTCCATGTAACACACTGTTCCTATGCTCAAGCAGAATTGGTGGGCTTCTGTGGGAGGGGAGGCGCCCTGAAAGCAGAGACAGGAAACTCAGAGGCTGGTCTCCACGTAGGACACCATAGTTTCTGAATAGCTCCTGACACAAAGGAGGAGGAACTTGGGTCTTTTTTGCATTTCAAAGCCCTGCCTGCAGGTGACCAGGTTACTGGTGAAGAGGTTGCATTGGTGGCTTTAAAGGCATTTGCTCCCACTTCAGCTGGGATTTCTCCACAAAAGTCTTCTGAGAAAACTCTTGAAGAGGAGGTGAAAGAAGAAATGGCCAATTCTCAGGTAAGCCTTGAGTCCATTGCAAGAGGACCTGTCACCTTGTTCTCAGGATAATCCATGCATGTAGAAATTGCAGGGCACCTGGGTGGTTCATTCAGTTGAGCATATGACTCTTGATTTTGAGAGGCTAAGAGAAAAGTTACCGGGTGTACTCACAACTGCAAAGAAAAGATCTTTCCCTTTCCCCCGCCATTCCCGAAACCAGCCAGGGCACGCCCGGTCCTAGTCTGACATAAAGGCGGGAACCAATCAAGTTCTGCTGAATGGTTTGAAATAAATGTGGGAACCAATCAAGTTCTGCTGAGCATTCAAATTTAAATGTCAACCTATAACAACTCTGTAACCTCAAAAAAAAATCCCTAACTTGTTTTGTGCCTGTCTATAAAAGAAGCTGTAAGATCCTTGCTTGGGGGGCCTCTTGCGTTACCGGCAACGAGTGCGCGGAGGACCGGGTTCGAACCTGCAATAAACAACCCTTGCCGCTTGGCTTTGACTCTGGACTCTGGTGGTTTGTTTTCGGGGGTCTCTCGAATTGGGGCATATCAATTTAGGCTCAGGTCTTGATCCCAGGGACCTGCTATCCAGCCCTGCATCAGGGTTCCTTCTGAGCTTGGAGCCTACTTAAGATTTTCTCTCTCTACCTGAGTCCCTGTCCTCCATTTGCATGCATGCTCTCTCTCTCTCTCTCTCTCTCTCTCTCTCTCTCAATAAATGAAAAAAATTTAAATGCCAATGATTTAATTTTTTTAGTTCTTAGGTTCTGCTTTAGGTTTTAATCAAAATTCTGACCTTTCAGAAATGATATTCTAGGTTATGTCTTCAGAACACTCCTCCCCTATATCTCAGAGATCTCTCTCCCTTTTCTCCAACATGGCTTCCAGTAGGGCAACAAAAGTTTTCACTATGAATTAAATTCCTACAAGTATTGAAAATATTCCCTTTGTGACAGATCCAGAGAGGAAGGTGTTGAGGCCAAGTGTCCTGTTGCTGATGGGGTCTGGTCCTGGGATAGCAGTCAAGGAAAACCGTTCCCAATTAGGTCTTATCTGAATGCTTTCTCTGCCCCGGGTAGAGTAGGATTATGAAAATGCACAAATACACAAGATGGATATGAGGTACAGAATAACTTCGAATGTTACTGCTCTTGAGGATGTGGAAAAGCTATTTTAAGATACACTAGATATTCCAGGACATGAAAGTATATGTGATTGAAGTCTGTATAAATCCACTGTGTCCTTAACTTGTTTATATTGTGATTTACTGTTGGGGGTCTCAAGAACACACCGGTGATCCCCTGTCCTGAGGTGTGCCTTAGGCACTGATATCCATTTGTTTGCTTACAGCTGATATTACCTACTATTACTTGGGTTTGTGCTCTCTGCCAGATTCCTCCCCTGTAATGTTCATATTTTCCTTAACAGTTGTAATGATTTTAGGCAGATTCCCTGAGCAGTTTCCAGACACCATCACATTTAAACTGGAAACATCTTTCTCCTAGTTTCTCTTTTCTTGTATTTTTTTTTACCTTGTAGCTTTTTTTTCTATTTTGTTTTTAAATTTATTTTGAGTAAGAGAGAGAGTGAGAGCAGGCGAGTGGCCAAGAGAGACCACAAGTCCCAAGTAGGCTATATAGGATCAGCACTGAGCAGGACACGGGGCTCGAACTCTCAAATCAAGAGGTCTTGACCTCAGCCTAATTCAAAAGTCAGAAAATTGACTGAGCCATCCAGGCACCCCTTCCTTGTAGTTTCTGAGGAGGAGGACAAATGCAAAACAAATGTGGATAAAATTAAAATTTCTCACAACTTACAACCCCCAGAGAAATACTCGAGACTGGCCAAGGAAGATACTCCTCAAGGAATGCTCAACTGCTTTAATGTTGATGCTTTCCTAGAGGGAAAAAGCAAGCTTAGCTTTACCCTAGTCAGACTTCCATGTCCTGGAAGTCTTCTTTAACATATGAAATCCCTGTAGAAACTTATATTTCTCTCCCCCCCCCCTCCAACTTAAAGTATACAATCAGCAGCTCCTCTCAATCACCCTGCAGCTCATTCTTGCCACAGATCCTATCCCTGTGCTTTTACACAACAGCCTCGTTTACCAAAAAGGCTCAAGACTATTTCCTTCAACATTGACTCCTGGCCCACCTCACATTAGTTCCCACCGGACAATGAGACCCTCACTGTTGTGCAGTAGATGTAATGACCTCTGGCGGTCGAGGTTCTCAATGAGTCAGACCTTCATCCTGTAGCTTTTTATTTTGCTGCATAGTCATGACACAAACATACTCTATTTACTTCTGTGTATTCAGAAAAAGAAGAATCACATAATTACCATGTTTGAGTGTCTTAAAATCCCGAAATAAAACGGAACACAAATGATGAATGAAATAAATCTTTCAATGAGGGGCACGTGCATGGCTCAGTTCATTAAGCGTCGGACTTCCACTCAGGTCATGATCTCACCAGTCCTGAGCTGGAGCCCAGCATCAGGTGAACAGGAGCTATGCCTCTCCCTTTCTCTCTCCCTCTCTCTCTGCCCCTCCTGATATTCTCTCTGTCCCTGTCTCTGCCCTCTCTCACTTCCACCCTGTCTCTCTCTGTCTTTCTCAATAGTAACAATTAATTAAAAAATAAAATTTAAAAAGGCTTTCAAATAAAAACTATATTAGCAGATCATGGAGTACGACGGTCAAGACAATTCTTGAGATACTCTGGTGACAGATAGTTTATTGAAGTAGCACCGGGACAGGACCTGTGGGCAGAAAGAACTGTACTTTGACTGCATGAAGCTTCTATGTTCAAGGGGAGGGTAGGTGCACAGAGTATTCAATCACAAATGTTTAAATTTCTACTTGTAAAACTGCTTCTGCAAGATTTCTCTGGTGCTTACCATTCAGTTCAATATGAAGCAGTGGTGACATGTACCCGTGGTCATGAGACCCTGTAAAAATGTAATAACCAGGGGTACCTAGGTGGCTCAGTCACAGCCTGGAGCCTGGAGTCACAGCTTGGGGTTCTCTCCCTCTCTCTGCCTCTCCCCCTTTCACACCGTACTTACTCACGCTCCCTCTGACAATATAGATAAAAAAAGAAAAATGTAGGAACCAGCCTTTATTTGATGAATGTCCAAATAATACCCTGTATGTTAGCTTTCTGTGCTAAAGGTGAAAATATTTCTGATTGTATCCTTCATCATACTAGAGTCAGATAACTGTTTCATTTGTATTTTAATGTGTGTTTGTGTTGATAGTGTGACTAAAAGACGTAAGCATCATCATGTACAATTAGTTTTATGAGTTTCATGTCACTGAAAATACTTTGTGTTTGAGTGAGAGAGAGGCAGGGGCAGAGAGAGAGAATCCCTAGCCAGCTCCAGACTGTCAGCACAGAGCCTGAGGTGGGGTTTGTACTGGTGAACTGTGAAATCATGACCTGAGCCAAATTCAAGACGTGGACACTTAACCACCTGAGCCACCCAGGTGTCCTTCATTGAAAATGTTTCTTAGTCACCATTACACTTTTCTACATTTAATATCTATACAACTTCTTTGAACATTTATGGATGTGAGCATGGAACGTATAAAGGTGATCAATTTTGTGTGCATACCTTCTTCTTAGCATCATTTTTCAGGTTTGACACCTGCTATGAACATTGTATGAGGGTCCCCTCTGTATATTGACCAATGTGTCATTTTAGGTCAACTCTAGGCCAGATGACCTGGGTTCAAACCTGATCCCTACCACGTACTGGATGCTTGAGAAAATATTCACTTAGAAATAGAAGAATAATGTGTCTGTTGTCTTAGATTATGATTTATTTTTCAATAAGTTATGAAAAACAGTTTATGCTCTCTACTAACCAGGAAATGCTTGGAAAGGTTTATTGCCTTTC